>NC_090266.1:945220291-945522711 GCF_040414725.1 Anabrus simplex | reverse complement strand
TGTCAAGAATAGGGTTAAAGAAATATGTGTATACTCGGACAGCACAAATTGGAGACATATCCCAGGTCAACATACCCCAGCTGATACGCCTTAAAGAGGCTGTAGTGTAAAAAGGTTAATCGGATCCAGAGTGGTTAAGATACGATGAGAACAAGTGGCCCACAACTCATTACCACCCGAATAAAGATTAAATAAACCAAGAAAAGAAAAGGGGATCTGTTAACATGTTGACGTCCGCATCGCCCTCGGCTGAAGAACAATGGTACCTTAAATACTTCTCGAGGTATTCAAGAATTGTACGCGTGATGGCTTGGGAATTGCTTTTCCCTAACAGCGCCAAACGTAAAGAAGACAGGCTTCTGTCGACAAAGTTATCAGTAACAGAAATAAAGCATGCAGAAATAAAATTCGAGAATTGTGCAGAACGACGCGTTTGAAAAGCTAGAGAGATCAGACTTCAAATCACTGTGTTCATTCCATGATAGAGAGGGGTTATTGAGAATCCACACCAAAATAATGAGGAGAAACGATGAAGAAGACTTTAGATGTTGCCGCCTGAACATAAAGTAACAGCTTTACTTGTAATGGAAGAGCACTTGGAAGCTTTTCGTGCAGGAGTACTGATCTTGTTATCTGTACTTAGAGAACGATCTTCGATCATCAAGGGAAGGAAGACAATTCGTAGCATTCTGGCCAAGTGTCTCAGATATAGGAGGTTTGAGTCAAAGAACGCTGAAACAGAACTTCCTCATGCTCATGCTCGAGTAGAGAAACGTCTGTATTTGAAGTGGTCGGAATTGATCTAGCGGGTCCATTGCAACTAAGAGGTAATACAAAATCGTGGTTGGTAATATTTACATGTACTGTTGTTAGGGCAGTTCATTTTGAACTAATTACCTCGGTCTTGTGTCCAGTTTTATGTTGGTATTGAGACGATTCATATCTAGACGGGGTAGAGCGTATGCTATTATAGTGACAATGGCACAAACTTCTGTGGAACGGAGAATTCACTCAAGACACTTGACTGGAAGAAGATAACCGAAGAAACAACAGTTTAGAAAATTGAATGGGGATTCAATCCACCCACTGCAGCCTGGTGGGGTGAGTGGTGGGAAAGAGTCATTCAGATGCTCAAAAGGTTGTTGCGATGGGTTCTGTGTCATGCTTTTTTAAACTATGAAGAAATGATGACGGTTCTTATTGACTGTGAAGCAGTTGTAAAATTCCAGACCATTGACCTTTATATCAGATGACCAGAATGACCTGGTGGCTCTGACACCTTTAATGTACATACAAGATATAAAAAGGGTGGGAGTGCCAGATCTCGATTACATTCATAACATTAATTTATCAAAAATGCTGCAATACAACAATGCTTGAGAAAAGAATTGAGGAAGAGATTCAGACTGGAGTATCTAGGTAAACTCGTTCACAAGAAAGGAAACATGAGGGGGAGGAGAGAAGAGATAAAGTGTGGAGATGTTGTGCTGATCGGCAATGACAACATGAAAAGAATGGACTGGCCCTTAGCGAGAGTGACAGAGGTGTTCCCCGGAAAGGACAATGTAGTACGAGTAGTGAAGTTGAAACCTGCTGCTGGATAATTTATCTGACAAATACAACACATCTATCCCTTGGAGATGTGTTTCTCTCCCATAAGCCCAGGTAAAGGCGCAACACTAAACGTTACCTCAAAAAATACCAGGGTAGCTGTTACAAGGTCTCCAGCTCCTGGTCTCCCCTTGCAAGGTGCCAAAGTTATCTGGATAGGCAGGAAAGTGAACATCCCTTCACGTTTTCTAGAGTGAAAGAACTTAAACTGTGTTTGAAATTTGGTTTAATATATCTTGTTAATGTGTAAATAAATTTGATTTGACAGTGTAAAATTAAAGGTGGGAGGATGTTGCGTCTGGACAAGCAATGTTGTTGTGAATCGAGAAGGCGGTGAACTTGTATGTTAAGTTTCAAAAAACGAAGACGAATGTTCCTTGTTGTGCTTTGTGATTGCTGTGAAAGTTAGCTGAATCTCTAAATATACGGTTAAGAATTTGGGGGAAAAACGGGTAGTTTCATTGCTGTTCCAAAAGTACATAACAAAACATTTTACTAATTCTGAAACATATTTCTCTCAGGAAAACGTAAGTTGTACCATATTTTTGACGACTTCAGTATACACAATTTTAAAAAATGTTAGGGAGCATTTAAAAATGCTTATAACTTGTAATTAGAGTTATATATTTCAAATATACAGTGTATAAAATAACTATAAAATAGATGAAAGAATTACTAACGGCCAAACCTTTTTAAACCAATTCAACTCTCTTGATCCATATATCAAGTTCACACTTGACTCTGAAGTAAATAACACTTTAAATTATTTAGACTTGAAAATTACTAGAAATAACAAAAACCTTTCATTGAATATTTTTAGAAAACCAACGCAGACCGTCAACATGATCAAAAATGATTCTTTACACCCGGGAGCTCATAAAAGAGCCGGTTCCTTTAGCATGATTTACAGAGCTTTTAATATTCCGCTTTCAACCCAGGATTTAGAAAAAAAAAATACTAAATACTATAAAGCATATAAGAATGGCTATAATAAAGAATTTGTAAACAGAATTACAAATAAAGTAAAAAATAAGCCAATGACTACGTTAGTAAAAGAACGAAAAGAAGAAGAGAATAAGAAATTTGCCGTATTTACATATAATAACAGTAAAGTATATAGTATTACCAATGTATTCAAAAGACGTAATTTGAGAATCGATTTTAGGACTAACAACACAAACTCGAAATTATTTTATAACAATCATGTCGTTAAAAATAATAATAATAAATTTCAAAATTCGGGGGTTTACAAACTTAAATGCGCTAGCTGTTTAAGTACGTATATTGGACAGACAGGAAATAACTTCATTACAAGATATCTGAAGCATACCCGAGCCAAGAAATACAACAGATACTCGGCCATGAGGGAACACATGACAGACTCCAATCACATGTTTACAAACATAGACAATGACCTTAAAGATCCTGAAAACTGTAAATAAAGGCCATTTATTGAACATATATGAAGAAATTTACATTTATCTGGAGCAAAAGAAAAATCCAGCAAGTAATATCAATGAACCTTCTGAGAAGTATAACATCTTATATGAAGAACTAATAAAAGCGAGACCGGGTGAGTTGGCCGTGCGCGTAGAGGCGCGCGGCTGTGAGCTTGCATCCGGGAGATAGTAGGTTCGAATCCCACTATCGGCAGCCCTGAAGATGGTTTTCCGTGGTTTCCCATTTTCACACCAGGCAAATGATGGGGCTGTACCTTAAATAAGGCCACGGCCGCTTCCTTCCAACTCCTAGGCCTTTCCTATCTCATCGTCGCCATAAGACCTATCTGTGTCGGTGCGACGTAAAACCCCTAGCAAAAAATGAAATAAAAAATAAAAGCGAGAGTTAGGAAAAAAACGTCAGACTCACACGTCACACGCTCGATGACACTCAGGTCGTTCAGCCTAGAACACACCCTCCCACTTCCCCTCCACACTCCTCGCTCAGCGTAGAAACTACCAGTACTTGTTTTGAATCAGATACACACTTACCTCAGTAGAAGTGAGTCCTTCTCTGCACATCGGGGCCAATAATGAGTAAGTAGCACGATTATATTATATTACTGTAATTCATTTCATCTTCCATCTCTCGTTACTTACACTCAGTTTTTTATTTTTATTTCAGACAAATAATGTTCATTACTACAATGAGCTTTACCACTACGCACCCCCTGAGTTGACTTTAAATTCTGAAGCATTCAGTGTATTTACCATTTAAGAAATGCATATCAAAGACCTAACAATCTTTCATCAAGAAATACTTTAAATCAAGAGTGCTATTCACAACAGTGATCATTTAAGATTTTATAAAGCACAACCGTTATTCCCAAGAACATTATCAAGAGTTTAATGGACAATTCAACTGTTTTTATCAATGTTTTTAATGGGTCTCGCCCGGTCTGAAACATACTGAGTACCCGTTGGTTAAATAAACAGTCTTTACAATGTACCGTATAGGCTATTACTTGTAAGAATTCAAAGTGCGTGACGCGTGTCATGTGACCTGGATTTTACTTGGGCGGGTGTCGGGCACACTGACATAGTTCTCGAGAGGTCGGACACAGGATATGAACAATTAGTCCAGGACGTGAAGTGGGACTCAAGACCCGTTGCTGTACCTGGTAGCTGCACCATCCCGAGTTCCACTCACAGGGACTAATCCCGGTCTTTACACACTTTGTCCACATGCATGCTGAGTATTTTATTTCTAGGGGCACTTATCCCAGTCCTATATAGAAGCAACAACCATGTGACACAGAACTATAGACACTTCACTAGCAATATTGTTAAACAGGATAAGTACATGGCAATGAGTTCATGGGTCTAAGACCTGAGCGAAGAAATACGATTCCTAGCTCAGCAATGTCAGAGCAAAAGTGTGCAAAAGACCTCTATTTCTTAACAGTAAAAGAATAGCACAAAACTATATTATTTACAGGTGCTTATCACACATCTGCCTGAACTGATTACTTACTGAGGTTTTGTTAAATTTAATGTAGATTAATTTATTTTCATGTTATAATCATGATTTATGACATGCCAACTGAAATACGAACAATGTAAGATATATTATTTTTTTGCTAGTGGCTTTACGTCGCACCGACACAGACAGGTCGTCTGGCGACGATGGGATAGGGAAGGCCTAGGAGTTGGAAGGAAGCGACTGTGGCCTTAATTAAGGTACAGCCCCAGCATTTTCCTGGTCTGAAAATGGGAAACCACGGAAAACCATCTTCAGGGCTGCCGACAGTGGGATTCGAACCCACTATCTACCAGATGGAAGCTCACAGCCGCCCTTCCCTAACCGCACGGCCAATCGCCCCTGTAAATATTCGTACACGTAAGAGAATATAAACGGCTGTTAAATAATAGATTACAATACGATCCCATAAGATGAACTGATATAGCAAAAGCCGGGCTAAGAAGCTCGGACGGTAGAGAGCTGACCTTCTGAGCCCAAATTGGCAGGTTTAGTTTAGTAATGTTTTATTTTACCTGGCAAGATTAAGACCTTCCGGCCTTCTCTCCCATCTAACCAGGCACTGACATACGCCCTATACATATATTACATCGAATTACTTTACACTAATTAGATTAAATACAAATTAAATTATTAATACTACAAGAATGATGAGTGATGAGATTAAATTAAGATGAAATAAATTAGATATAATAAAAGGAAAAATTCTTAAAAATAATATCCTAAATGTAAAACAAGAGGTAGTACATAGAATTTAATAATATTTGAAAAACAGAACGGTTAAGAATTTTAAACTAATCCTCTACCAGGGCTTCCATGACAATAGAATGGTTGTGAGTAGCAGCATCAAGTTTACAGATGCTCCTTAGTGGTGACATCCAAAGGGCTTCCTTGAAAGTGCGAATAGCGCTTAACCCTCGGATATTTTCGGGAGGGAGTTTTCACTCACGGCAGGCAATTACTGTGAATGAATTATCGTAGATGGCAGTTCTGTGGCTAGGTAAATCAAGGATGGAATTATTAGTAGATCTAGCGTTAAGACTGTGAAAAGATGAGAGGTATTTGAAATGTGAAGTAAGGTAAAGTGGTGTGAAGAATAAGGATTTTATGGAGATAGTATAGGGTATGCACAGTGCGACCTATTTCTAGTCGGTGCCAAGATAGGTGGTTATATGAATAAGATACATGGTCATAATACCGTAGGTTACAAACGTATCTCAAACATGTATTTTAATCACGTTGTAATCTGCTCAATAACTTGCACCTAGCGTCTCTATAGACCGCGTCACAATAGTCGAAATGAGGGAAAACCAGAGCTTCTACCAGCATTTTTTTGAGTTTCTCAGGAAATAACTATTTATACCCTCGCAGCATGTGCAATACAGAGCATGTTTTCAGGATGATATTCGTAATATGTTCATAATATATCATCATCGAAAGTAAGCCTAGGACTTTTACTGATGAGATGAATGGTATAATTTTTTTGCTATTTGCTTTACGTCGCACCGACACAGGTAGGTCTTATGGTGACGATGGGACAGGAAAGGCCTAGGAATAGGAAGGAAGCGGCCGTGGCCTTAAGTAGGATACAGCCCCAGCATTTTCCTGGTGTGAAAATGGGAAACCACGGAAAACCATCTTCAGGGCTGCCGACAGTGGGATTCGAACCCACTATCTTCCGGATGAGAGCTCACAGCTGCGCGCTCCTAACCGCACGGCCAACTCGTCCAGTGAATGGTATGTTAGTATTACTGTACATAACATTATAAATAGAATCTCTGGTCGATTGACCTTCGTGAGTAATATCGGGTATTCAAGGATGATATCTTCAAGTTTTTCTGGGTTTAACGTAAGACCACATCTCAAAGACCAAGAAGAAAACGATATTAGATCCTGATTGATTTTGTCTATGGCCGAAATTATTAGATATGGAGATATGTGGATGTGCACATCATCAGCGTAAACATGGTATTTGCGGTGCGTTAGGTTTTGGGGGACATCATTAGTGTAAATAGAAAAACGAAGGGGTCCTAACACCGACTCTTGGGGCACACCACACTGCACGGACCGCCAAGTTGATTTTGTTATTCTATCTGTAACACACTGCCGACGACCACACAGGTAGGAATGCAACCAAAGAAGGGCACTGTCCAAGAAATGGAGGGAATGCAATTTCGAGAGCAAAATGTCAATGTCAAAAGAGACAGATGCTTTGCTCAAGTCTAGAAGAATTAAAAATGTCGCTTCCTTGTTGTCCATTGCTTATCGAATATCTTCTGTGACCTTCAGAAGTGCCGTTGTAATACTATGTGCTTGATGAAAGCGAGATTGTAGTGGATCAAGTAAGTTGTAAGTCGTCATTAGTCTGTTATTTGTCTATGAGCGATGACTTCTAGCACTTCGGATAAAGCAGAAAGTATGCAGATGACTCTGCAGTCAGATGGCTCAGAAGGGGAAGGTACTTCTTTTAGATGACGTATAGTGCTCTCTTTCCATGTTTCGGGAAATGTGCTCTCCACAAGGGAAGAGTTAAATATATTAATTAGTGCAGGTAATATGACATCCAGAATAATTGTTATCATCTCTATTCCTACACTGTCACTTCCTTTCGCTGTTGATTTTATCCGATTTATAGCAAACCTTACTTGTGAGTGGGTTGCTTGTCGGAAGAGAAAGGTTTCTCAATCTGTTCGCGTCTTTGCGTAATTCGCGTCTAGAACTTCGATCCGGGCTCAGTCTGGTGGTATTTGAAGGCGCTCAAATACGCCAGCCTCGTGTCGGTAGATTTACTGGCACGTAAATGAACTCCCGCGGGACTCGGCGTATCCGAAAACTATAAAAGTAGTTAGTGGGACGTGAAAACAATAGCATTATTGTTATATAACAAGAGCTAATTCAGGGGGTCGTCACAATCAATGTTTATCTCAAATGCGATAAAGTACTACTGAGTTTTCAACAATAGGTTCTAAGAGAAAATAATTAAAATATGTTGTTTGTAGATTGATTCATTGTAGCCACAATGCCCATTCGAGAGCGTTACATATTTCTTTCACGAGATAGAAATGTGTTAATGAAAATAAATTATACATGTATGTGTTGGAATGACGAACTGAATACTTGTAGCACACATGTTCTAATAATAAACAGCGATGATTACTCTGGTAATGGACTGTAGTTTGGTTATGCACGTGATTAGACCATAGGGCCGAGTCATTCACCAATATTACACATAATAAAACATTTATTTAAATTATTCATGATTAACAAAATATACAAGCACTATTTACACCTTAAAGATTAAAATGAAATGCCTGGATGGCTATCGATTAAGTTTGAGGCCATGTGGCCGCGAATGCATGTCTAAACGACATGTTCTCGCTATCAAGTCTGTTTTGTAGGTCTCGGAAACCAGATGCATTCTGGTCGCTCAAACGAGACATTGACAAGAGCGCGCTCTGTATAAATTTTCTCTGAGAGGACGAAACAGTATGGCTTGAAATACATAGCGTTCCAGGCATGCAGTAAATCCGCATTTTTTTACAATTTGCTTTACGTCGCGCCGATACAGATAGGTCTTGTGGCCACGATGGGATAGGAAAGAGCTAGGAGTAAGGAGGAATAGGCCGTGGCCATAATCAGGTACAGCCCCAGCATTTGCCTGGTGTGAAAATGGGAAACCACGGAAAACCATCTCCAGGGCTGAGCGACAGAGGGGTTTGAACACACTATCTCCCGAATGCGATCTCATTGCTGCGCGCCCCTAACTGCACGGCTAACTCACACGCTGAATCCGCAAGGCAAACAGGTACGGTAGAGTACAGCGCAGTACATACATACTAGTGTCATGTAAAACACGCTCTATGCTCGGTTCATATTTGTCGAGTATGGCAATGACCGAACTTCGCTTCCCAGAGGTGTGGCGAGCTATGTTCGCTCGAGCTCGCCACTTGATACTCGTTCCTTCACGCGCTGTCTGAGTCACAGGTAGAAGTACTCACCTCCCTCCATTCTTGTTTAGCCGTATTCAAGTTTGTCTCGCGTACTTTATCTCTCGAAACATTACTCTTCTGCCGCGATGGTGGACTCATGACTGGGCATGGAAATACCAATAGTTACTCATATTTTTAGAATGTTTCTGCTTCGCATGTGGGAAAAACTGGAAATAATGTAGTAAATATCACTCCTGTCGGAGAAATGGTCAATAAAGTTCACGCGCTGCCGCATGTATTCCTCCTGGCTAGCGCACTTCACTGCCCTATACACGTTAACTAAATACACATTATTCCTGCATAAGCTTCGTATGTAGGGAAAACTGGAAATAATGTAGTAAATATTACTCCTGTCGGAGAAATGGGGAATAAAGTTCACGCGCTACCGCGTGTATTCCTCCTGGCTAGCGCACTTCACTGCCCTATACACGTTAACCCTTTCAGACTTGACTTTTTTCTAGATACCTAAAAAAAATATTTGTATATTCCAGGGTACTAGTATAGGTGTCAAAAGCACACAAATAAAACAATTTGCCCAAAAAATTGATTTATTTATAGCATGTCCATTCCAGTGGACAGATGATCCCAAGAGGTGTAAATCATTCCTTATGGAAGTTCTTAAAACAGTTTCTCCTTTTAACAAAACAGAAGTACACATTACATTTTTCACAATAAATGTGAGTTTTCTTCACACAGCCAAGCATCTTACACCTAGATGCTACCTTTTTGTGATCAAACTCAGGAAAATGATTACTCAGATCACGGCATTTTTCTGGTGCACGGCGAATTTCTGTTCTCATTCTCCTGCACATTATTACTGCATAAGCCATATATTTCACTACTAGCCATACTAAAGACATTTTATACAAACTGTGCAAATTAATAAGTCACTATATCACCTAAATTTAATATAAACCTCAACATTAATTTTAAAAATCCTCTGTGCTCCAGGTTTCTATACAAGGAGATATGGCTATTCCAATACTCTGGCTCCAATTCGGGAATGAATTGCAAACTAATTATTTATTGTTATGATTGTTATGAATTAACAACAAGTCATTGACATGGTCTGGGTCTAGCTAACTCCTACGATTCCTTAAAAGTATCCCCATTTTACAGAAGTTTCTTTCGCAGCTTGCTGGAGTGCACAACGTACGTCTGGCAATTACTGACAGAGTAGGTAGACTAATTTCATGCTTCCTCCACCGGGAGAATGGGAAAACACGGAAAACCATTCTCAGGACAGGCGACGGCGTGGACCGGCCCCTCTCCGTCTCCCGAATACAGTGGCGTAGAGCCAATGTAGAGACGTGGCCACCCCTCTTCTGCTCGGTTGGCCGGTCTGAGTGCAGAGCTGTTTAACGACGGACCAGCCATGGCCACTTGTGGGCCGAGAACAGCTCTGCATCCACCGACTCTTAATCAACCATTCCATCACCCTTTTATACCTCCGAATTCCCTGCCTGTACTCTTTGTAATTAAGGACTTACTCATATCTGGATAATAATATCCTGTGGCCTACGGAGAGGCCCAGTGAAGGTCTTTCGAGTTGACGACGTGCAGGCGACCTGCACTTGTGTGAGGATGGGGCTCCTACCTATGACGAATTCTAATGTTGAAACCCCCGAGCCATCAGAATTAACCAATGAAAGTTAAGATCCCCGACTCTGTCGGGAGTCGAGCCCGGGACCCACTGGACTAAAAGTCAGCACGCTAACCATTTAGGCATGGAGCCGGACTCATATCTGGATGAACCACATTGATTGCAACGTCAGAGAAACAAGAAAGTTCATCCTCCCTTCGCTTCGAATATGCCTTGTCGAACGAAATGGAGAAAACTCTTGGGCATTTTAGCTTACACGCTCCACTCATGCGTGATAATGGTTGCATATGCAGCACGGCACATGTTGCTCTGCCGTGGTTACCTGTCTCAAGTTCGAACAATGCACGCCGCTAGTACATACATACATACCATGTGGCTCACGGACGCCGTACTTTCTACTTATAAATGTCCCGTATGCATAGGTGATGTGTGGGGTGTCTACCAACTGATTTTAACAGGGGAACTACTGCCAGCGGGCAGGTTACGTCAGAATATGAAGAGATAAGAAACAGAGTCACACTCGCAGCATGTTACTCAGCGTTGCCGGTCGAATGCACCCCTTGCATTAGTAAACATCGTTTTCGACCGCATAGCTCTAGGCAGGTGTATGCTACAGCCGCACTGTATTTGCTGTCTGCATATCGGCAGTAGCTTATGTGATCAGCAGCGGTGAATACACAGACATTATTTTAATCTGGACAATCTGGTCGGAATGCAACAGAAGCTCCAAAGAGACGTATGCCTTCTACATGCGTACTTCACCGAACAGTATTAGTTTTTGTTTCATACATGCAACTCTTCCATCGAGTGGAATGTCTACACTTGTATAAATAAATAAGTTATTAGAATTCCTTTTCTACACTTTTGGCGTGTCTACAAACAGTAGCGGCGATTAGGAGGTGCGGCGAGGAGGGACAGTCGCTCCCCCCCTACACTTTGTGGAGTACACATTACATTTTCATTCCACTTTAGCCAGCTGGAAATAGGAATTATTTTAAAAAGCTGTTTGTACAAACCTTGTTATCTTATCTTATCTTATCTTCGTTTATTTTGTTTTCTTTAATTATTAACATAATTATTGACGGAAATACGCACAAAATGCTGTTCGTCGCCGCTAACCAATTTGTATAGCACTACGGCAAGTATGATTAGCTGCCATCCCCGGAGGTCCGGGTTCGATTCCCGGCTCTGCAACGAAATTTGAAAAGTGGTACGAGGGCTGGAACGGGGTCCACTCAGCCTCGGGAGGTCAACTGAGTAGAGGTGGGTTCGATTCCCACCTCAGCCATCCTGGAAGTGGTTTTCCGTGGTTTCCCACTTCTCCTCCAGGCGAATGCCGGAATGGTACCTAACTTAAGGCTACGGTCGCTTCCTTCCCCTCTTCCTTGCCTATCCCTTCCAATCTTCCCATCCCTCCACAAGGCCCCTGTCCAGCGTAGCAGGTGAGGCCGCCTGGGCGAGATACTGGTCATTCTCCCCAGTTGTATCCCCGACCAAGAGTCTGAAGCTCCGGGACACTGCCGTTGAGGCGGTAGAGGTGGGATCCCTCGCTGAGTCCGAGGGAAAAGCCGAACCTGGAGGGTAAACAGATGATGATGATGATGATGATGATGATGATGATGATGATGACTACGGCAAGTAATGGAGACTTTGTCTGTGCTGTGAGGAAGGGTAGTAGGGGTATATATTGTTTACCGAGGTCGTGGCCACTGAGTTATAATTCACCCACTTGTCGCGCGCATTCATCCGTCTGGCAGTCTCTTTAGTGTCTGTTAGTTCCTTAGTGAGTATTCAAATACTAAATTATTTTTAATTTCATAATCATGCCGTACTTCTATGTAATTATACCGGGCGAGGTGGCGGTGGGGTTACGGGCATGCAGCTCTGAGTTTGCACTCGGGAGATAGTAGTTTCGAATCGCACTGTCAGCAGCCCTGAAGATGGTTGTCCGTGGTTTCCCATTTTCACACCAGGCAAGTGCTGGGGCTATACCTTATTTAAGGCCACGGTAGCTTCCTTTCCACGCGTAGCCCTTTTCTGTCTCATCCTCGCCATAAATCCTATCTACTGTATGTCGGTGCGACGTAAAGCCAATTTAAAAAAAAAAAATCAGTTGTAATCGTATTTCAACAGGAGCTAATACCAACGTTCCTAAATTATTTCTTTGTGTTATGTTATTTATTAAGTAAATGCCCCGTAGTATGTTTGTGAGACCTGGTGAAAATTTTATTATACAGCATTGAATCAAAATATATATATAAAAAAACTATTATTACGAATGGGCCTAATCCACGGGGCTGATTAATTACATATAAAAAAGCATAATACAAATGAAATAATTTAGTCCGGTGAATGTTCGTTCGTTCGTAATCTGTTTACCCTCCAGGGTCGGTTTTTCCGTCGGACTCAGCGAGGGATCCCACCTCTACCGCCTCAAGGGCAGTGTCCTGGAGATGCAGACTTTGGGTCAGAGATACAACTGGGGAGATTGACCAGTACCTCGCCCAGGCGGCCTCGCCTGCTATGTTGAACAGGGGCCTTGTGGAGGGATGGGAAGTTTGGATGGGGCAGGCAAGGAAGAGGGAACGAAGCGGCCGTGGCCTTAAGTTAGGTACCATCCCGGCATTTACCTGGAGTAGAAGTGGGCAACCACGCAAAACCACTTCCAGGATGGCTGAGGTGGGAATCGAACCCACCTCTACTCAGTTGACCTCCCGAGACTGAGTGGACCCCGTTCCAGCCCTCGTACCACTTTTCAAATTTCGTGGCAGAGCCGGGAATCGAACCCGGACCTCCGGGGGTAGCAGCTAATTACTCTAACCACTACACCACAGAGGCGGACCCGGTGAATGTAAAGTTGGTATTCTCTCGCGTTGAAATTACAATTACAATTAAATAGGCCTATATCTGTTTTTACAATTGACTTTATGTCGCACCGACACAGATAGAACTTATGGGAAGGAAGCAACCGGGGCCTTAATTAAGGTACAGCCTCAGCGTTTGCCTGGTATGAAAATGGGATACCACGGAAAACCATCTTCAGTGGTGTCGACTATGGGATTCGAAACCACTATCTTCCGAGTGCAAGATCACAACTGCGCGCCCGTAACCCCACGGCCAGATCGCCCTGTACAATTACATAGATGTACGCCATGATTATGCAATTAATAATAATTTAGTATTTGAATACACACTAAGAAACTAACAGACAATAAAGAGACTGCCAGACTGACGAATGAGCGCGGCAAGCGGGTGAATTATAACTCAGTGGCCACGACCTCGGCAAAATATTTGTACCGAGCTCGATAGCTGAAGTCGCTTAAGTGCGGCCAGTATCCAGTATTCGGGAGATAGTAGGTTCGAACCCCACTGTCGGCAGCCCTGAAAATGGTTTTTCGTGGTTTCCCATTTTCACACCAGGCAAATGCTGGGGCTGTACCTTAATTAAGGCCACGGCCGCTTCCTTCCCACTCCTATCCCTTTCCAGTCCCATCGTCGCCATAAGACCTATTTGTGTCGGTGCGACGTAAAGCAACTAGCAAAAAAAAGATATATATTTGTACCCCTACTACCCTTCCTCACAGCACATGCAACGTCTCCACTACTTGCCGTAGCGCTATACAATAAAGGAAAGATTTAGCATATAAGACAACAAGGCTTGTATAAATAGCCTTTTTAAAATAATTCCTAGTTCCAGCTGGCTAAAATAGAATAAATGTCATATTTACTCTACAAAGTGCGGGTGGGAGCGACTGTCCCTCCTCACCCCACCCCCTAACCGCCGCTACTGTTTGTAGACACGCCAAAGATGCAGTAAATGAAATCTAATAACTTATTAATTTATACACGTGTAGACATTCAACTCGATAAAAGAGATGATTGCATGGAACAAAAACGAATACTGTTCGGCGAAATATGTGTGTAGAAGGCGTACGTCTGTTTGGAGCTTCTGTTGCATTCCGACCAGGTTGTCCAGATTAAAACAATGTCTATGTATTCACCGCTGCTGATCACACTAGCTACTACCGATATGCAGACAGCAAATACAGTGCGGCTGTAGCATACACCAGCCTAGAGCTATGCGGTCGAAAACGATGTTTACTAATGTAAGGGGTGCAATCGACCGGCAACGCTGAGTAACATGCTGCGAGTGTGACTCTGTTTCTTATCTCTTCATATTCTGACGTAACCTTCCCGCTGGCAGTAGTTCCCCTGTTAAAATCAGTTGGTAGACACCCCACACATCACTTATGCATACGGGACATTTATAAGTAGAAAGTACGGTGTCCGTGAGCCACCTGGTATATACATACATACGTACATACATTACCCTCGTACTTAAAAATTGAGGATAGGTGGCACTGCACCAAATTAGTACTGATGACATAGACACACGCTGAACACATACCCCGTTTACTGGAGGAAACGTGCGGCGAAACAAAAGCACACGTCATGTGAAACAACTTCAGGGAGATTGTAAGGCTTGTTTCATACTAGGCGGTTAGGTGATTCAACTAGCTCGGTGGGTGTCAGGGATAGTAGCAGGTATAAGTTTTAATTAGGAATCACTTCAATGAAGGTAGTTAGTGACAAGACTTGGTCAGCACAGCTTCTTTGTGGCCTGAATCCTGCTTGTTCAATAGGGATCGGACTTAGATACAGATCGGTTGGTTACGCCTCAACGGGAACGCAATCCACTTGTGTCTTTACACTTCATACAACTAGTTGAACGCCAACAGCAGGAAAACTGAGTTCAATCAACTTATCCGCCTTGTGTGAAACAAGCTTTAGTCGCTTTATGTATGTTTAGTCCTCAGTCTGAAGGCTGGTTGGATCGTCAACAGTTCTACCATCGGCTGTCATAGATGGCCTAGGTATCACTGAAGAGGCGTAGTAGGGAAATGAGAAGTAAGGTAGTTTCCCGTTGCTTTCCTCACTGAGCTAGAGGTTGCTATTACATATCAGTCTGCCAAGCCCACTGAAATGCATGCACTAACCGACCTTATGAGCAACATTTTCATACCATTCATAACAGGGACTGGCTGCATAAGGAATGGTATTACTACTGTGTAGAGATGAGAAGAATGCAAGAATGAGGAATGTGGCCTGCAAGCACGAACTTCCTGTTCTGCCCAGACAGATCGGTTCTTATCTGCTCGTATCTGCTACACGAAAACATCGACTCACACTTTGCAGTTTGCTGGATTACAACTGACGAGAGCGAAGAGCTGCCAGTAGAAGACAATATAAAGTCGCCTGGATAGTAGCGGAGTTGCTATGGTAACCATTACGTCACTGGCTCTGCTAGTGAAAACCCCTTCGTCCCGTGCCTCACCGGGCATGTGCATTCTTCTGATCTCCCAACAGTAACATCGCTCATACCTCAGTCACTTTCATATTGTCAAAGCTAAGGATAAGACTGAGACAGATCAATGAAAGTAACAAAATTGCTGTAGCCCACACCAGAAGACATAGTGCACTGTAAACACTAGGTCTCGCCAGCAAAGGCATCCTATCTCACTGATTTTTGAGCGCGTATAGAGGTTTCAATATGGCATGTGACTGATCGCCATGAGCATTGACACATGCAGTACAACTCTGGATCAGGCCGTGGAGCAGCTGTTGGGGTACGGCCTCCAGTGTGCGCCGGAACTCCTGAAGAGTCCTAGGAGGTGGAAGACGTGCACCGACACGCCGACCCAGAGCATCCCATACGTGCTCGATGGGGTTTAGGTCGGGGAAATAGGCTGGCCTCTCCATTTAGCTTATGTCTTCTGTTTCACGGAACTCCACGTAGGTATGAGCAGGAAGCGGTTTGAGGATCAGCTGGGCTTGCGCTACGCGAGGAAGTAGGCTACAGAAAAGAGTTCGAATGGTTACGTCACTACAGCTAGAACTAAGGAGTGAAGCTCTTAAAAAGCCGGAATTACACCTACCAAGTACTGGGCCGAGACACTGTATTCGGCCGAGCGCTCGGCTAATGTGATGACTACCCCAGTAGCGAGCGAGTGATTAGGACGAGATAGTGGATAGAAACGTTCCCCAACCACTCGGCCGACTAAGTACCCCCACCACCTGCTCACTCACCTCGGCGCTTCCCTCGCTCTTCACTCGGTGAGTGTAATCAGTCAAGTCAATGGTTTAGGAGTGTTCTTGTTTTGTCTGTCGCTCTTTGATTCGATTTCTTCCGTAACCTGTAATTTCACTTTTGCTGGAATAGCAGCTCGCAAAACAGTGTCCTGTTTTTTAATTTTATTTTAGGAGTTACCGTTTCAAGCAAAAACACAAACTAATTAAACCCCGATCTCATAAAAGATCTATATTCTTTGAGATCTTCAGTTTCAAATTCCCTTAACAGGGTTGCAGTTCCTCCTTTATTTTCTCTTCTTAATAGCCAGGATCTTGTCCATAATCGTTTTCTATTATTGCTAATTTCACCTTCGATCTCTATTATGGCAGGTATGGTCAAGATGCAATACTGTTTTCATAATTAGAACAGTCATGCCCCATAATCTGGATCATCTGCATCATTGGCTTCTTCCCTCATTCTTTTAGTGTTCTTCCGATGCTTTCTAGTATCTTGCCAAGTAACGTTGGTTAGCATTTCAGCCTCGATCACTCGCTGGTGGTCTATATCATTGAGTGTTTATTGTTTGTTGACACCTGGTTCGATACCTAACAGCTTTAAAACTTTGTTCTTACGAGATACTCCTTCACTGAAGCACAAAACTGCATCATTCACACCAAATTTCGTTGTTTCCAATCCCACATACACTGTGCCGACTGCCGAAGCCTGTCACACTCCTCTGTGGCAATGATTAATGATCACAGGTGAAATGAAATGATATTGGAGAGCATTGCTGGAATGAAAGATGACAGAGAAAACCGGAGTACCCGGAGAAAAGCCTGTTCCGCCTTCCCTTTATCCAGCACAAATCTTACATGGAGTGACCGGGATTTAAACGACGGAACCCAGCGGTGAGAGACTGGCGCGCTGCCGCCGGATCCACGGAGGCTTACGGCGATGTTAAAGGTGTTAAATCATACATTTACCGGGCGAATTGGCCGTACGGTTAGGGGCGTGCGGCTGTGAGCTTGCATCCTGGAGATAATGGGTTCGAATCCCACTGTCGGCAGCCCTGAAGAAGGTTTTCCGTGGTTTCCCATTTTCACACCAGGCAAATGCTTGGGCTTACATTAATTAAGGCCACGGCCACTTCCTTCCAACTCCTAGGCCTTTCCTATCGCATCGTCGCCATAAGACCTATCTGTGTCAGTGCGACGTAAAGCCACTGGCAAATAAAGCAAAACAAATATCATACATTTTACCACAGTGTATTTACGAGCACAGTAGAGAGAATACCTGTCTGTGAGAAGAAGGAGAAGCAAGTCTGAATGTCAGCAGCCAGATCATGTCTCATCCGTAGCGCAAGACGAGCAGGGCAATTCCCAGCTGGCAAATGAAGCAAGTTTGAATACATGGTTACGTGAACGAATCGTAACCATGAAATTTCATTGTAATTTTTGTCCAAAATGGAGGGAAATAATTGCTTTCGCGCAAGTCAACAGTAAAACTAGCGGTAAATTAATCAATGCCATTATTGCTAGAAAATGTTCATACGTACCTACAGCGACTTATTTCGCTTTAGACACGACTCTCTTCTGAGGCATTCCGCCTTTTGTTTCCCTCCTGAGGTCCAGGGCTAGCACCGATGAATGGAAGTGCTATTCAACATTATAACTGAGGAAGATCCATCGTGACTAGTGCGGGCAGTTCAAACGGAAAAATGCAATTGGAAAGTATACCGCAAGTGACACAAATAGCATGATTCCTGGACCAATATTTATATTAATTAATGAGTTAGCACCGACGAACGGGAGTGCTATGTCTGTGAATTCTCAATATCGTTGTCCATCTTAACCAGCGCGGGCAGTTCAAACGGGAAACTGGGCGTGAAAAGTGTATCGTAACAAAAAATGACCGTTGTTGATAGAAAAATAGCACGACCTCTGGACCAATAATTATATTAATTAATGAGTTATGGGCTCAAGTCAACAACTTGCCCCAACTTACAACATAAAGCAAAGCAAAGAAGTACAAAGAAGTTAGTGAGCAAAGACTTCACACAAAAAAGTGTTACATGAACAAAAGACATATTTTACTGAAGCGCTGTGACGTAGTGGAATTCATAGTCGTAATGTAGCAAAGTATGTATGTATATATTTCTCTAGTAATAATGGTATTTATTAATTTACCGCTTATTTTAATCTTGATTTGCGCAAAAGCAATCATTATCCTACATTTGGCCGTGCGGCCGTGGCCTTAATTGAGGTACAGCACCGGCATTTGCCTGGTGTGAAAATGTGAAACCATGGAAAACCATCTTCAGGGCTGCCGACAGTGGGGCTCGAACCCACTATCTCCCGATTACTGGATACTGGCCGCACTTAAGCGACTGCAGCTATCGAGCTCGGTAAGAATGGTATCGGCTTATGCAACAGATAGAGCAACCTCTCCTCTTTTGTGGTGATTATAACGCACATAGCACAACATGAGGTTGCGATACAAATGATACATATGGTGAGGCTGTCTTACAAATAGTAGATGAGTTCAATTTATTTGTGTTAAACGATGGATCGGCTACTCTGTTACCATTACCGGGACAACGTCCCTCCGCTGTCGACCTAACCATTTGTTCTTCTAATATCTCACCTGACTTTCATTGGAAAATCTTCCCGTATTCAATGGGTTCTAATCATTATGCTATCATCATTTCGCCTGTTTTGCCATTTCGTCCTTCACCGGTCAAACCCACTGTTAAATGGAACGTTCGAAACGCTGACTGGGTCAAATACAGAAGGGCAATAGACGCAAATATACACTCTATGTTACATCAAAGATCCACGCTTGATAAATACAACGCCTTCATACACACCATTAATTTACCTGCCGCCATATCCATTCCTGAAGGAAACAAACCAACATCTCAAAAAGATTCCCTACTCCATGGTGGAATTCCGAATGCAGTCGACAGGTAGCGAAGAGAAATCAGGCCCCCAGCAAGTTAAAACGAGCAACTACAATGGCAAATTTCCTCAATTACAAGAATATTGCGGCAGTAAGGTGCTTTCTGAAAAGGGTAAAGAAGAATAGCTGGAGATCTTATTGTGAAAAACTGTCCAAGAATACACCCCCTAACGCAAATATGGTCGATGGTTAACAAAACGAGGAAAAAAACGCCAAGCCCTATAGCACTTAAATGTTGGATAGAAGAGTTTTCAGACCTTATTGCCACCTACGACCTCGCTTCCCCCAAAACAGCGTCCACAGTTGGAACCTTCCCGACCTACGCAAGATATTCTTACACCACCTTTCACGTTGCATGAATTAGAACAAGTTTTAAAAACTGCGCCTGGATATGACCATGTACATTATTGCATGCTTTCCAACTTATCTCGCAACGCCAAGGAACTATTGCTGTTAATTTTCACATATATTTGGGATGAAATCAATTTTCCCGGCGGCTGGACGACGCAGATTATTGTCCCAATTTCAAAACAAGGTAACGATCCGAATGAAGCTTCTTCGTACAGAGCAATCGCTCTATCTTCATGCATACCTAAAACTTATGAACGGTAGTTGAAACTTAGACTGGAGTGGTGGTTAGAGTTTCACAATTCATTGCCTCGCTATCAATATGGGTTCCGGAAAAGTCGATCTACTTAAGACCATCTTAGCATTCTGACTACGGACATCGAATGTACATTTCTAAACCATGATTACCTTACCGCCATATTCCTCGATATATCTGGGGCATACGACAGCGTTATTATACAATTACTTTCTGAAAAGCTACAAAACCTAGGTCTTCCCGAAATATACGTGCGAGGTATATATAACTTATTTTTCCGGCGGACAATTTATATTCGAACCTAAGATAATACCTTGTATGGGCCCAGACTAGTAACAAAAGGACCCCCTCAGGGTGCTATACTGAGTCCCTTACTGTATGCCATCTACACTGCAGACCTTGATCACATGTTTAAACAAACAGTCAAAGTTCTTCAGTATGCAGATGACGTATGTATTTACGCATCCTCTCAGTCTCTTGGGTTAACATGTTCGTGGCTAGATGACACTGCAAGGAAACTCCAAATCTGGACATTTCAAACAGGTCTTAATTTTTCCCCAACAAAATCTTCTATTATCGTCTTCACTCGAAAGAAACTCCACTCAACATCACCATCTGTACATCTTGGGCCATATTCCTTCCCCTTACGGACTTCAGCCAAGCAACTAGGCTTATACCTCGATAGTAAACTTACGTGGAGAACCCACGTCGAGTACCTGGCAACTAAAGTGGGCCGAACGTTAAAAATCATCAGAGCATTACGTCGAGTATGGTGGGGATCTGACCCATCTGTTCTACTACTCTTTTATAGATCATTGATATGATCTATACTAGATTATGGTTGCATATTTTTTCGGCAACGCACCGCAGTATGTTCTTCGAAAACTAGATGTCCTACAGTTCCGCGCACTCAGAATATGTCTCGGAGCCATGAATTCAAGTCCTACTAATGCACTACTGGTAGAGGCTAAAGAAATGCCCCTTCAGATAAGACGAGATCTGATTAACAACAACTTTCTTCTGCAATGCTAGTCCATAACTAGCCACCCTATAACATCTAAACTGCGCCACCTCTTTCCACTTTGTGAAAGAGGAACAAACAGAAGACTACGAACACCTCTATTGGTCAAAAAATCAAGAAATTAGAGTACATTTTACTCATTACTCTTCAAGATACATCGCTTCCATTATTTCGACAGACGTATAAACTTTCAGTATTTCAACCATCCACATTTCATCTTCCAGATTTTATAATCTCCAATACAAATATCAACGAAAAGTAACAAATTTCATTGATGCATATTGGGGTGTTATACTCAAATATACGCAGCTGTGTCTAAGGCCGAAGAAGGAGTCGGTTATGCGTACTACTGCCCTGCACTCAACACTTGCAAAATGTTCTCTCTTCCCAACGAAACTTCAATATTCACAGCTGAAATACTTGCCATTAACTCAGCCAACACGTACGGCGTCCAGCACTTCAGCAGAATATTAATTCTCACGCACTTCAAAAACTAGAACAACCATGAAGGAACACGCGTTCGAATAAATACATCATGGACATCCTAAGTAGTATATACCTAGGTAAGGAAAAAAGAAAAGAAGTTCACCTTATGTGGATGAAAGGCCACACTGGAATTATACACAATGAGACAGTAGACCAACTGGCAAAGCAGAGCATTACAGAAGGCCAGTTCCAAACAGTACGCCTACCATACACGGACTTCCAAAGCCACATCAACGAACAGGCTTACAAATAACAGTCAAATCACTGGGAATCAACTCAACTCATCAAAGGCAAGCATTACGCCGCTATCCAGACACACCTCCCACAGACACCATGGTTCAATCTACTATCTCTAACTCGCCGCCATATTACATAAATGATCAAAATGAGACTTGAACATGCATCTTACCCCAGTCAACTGTTCAGACTCAAAGTTACAGACTCCCCAATTTGTCCCTCTGACCACAATCAAGAAGCATACATGAACCATACAATTTTAGGACGCACTAGATATAAACCACAAGTAACCAATTTATATCAAACGCTCATACAACTCTAAATTCCACTTCCCACTTCCGTTTCGTCGTTGTTAAGCAGCTATGGCATCCGTATATATCAGGCAATAGCCAAATTTTTAAGTGAAGCCAATTTAACATTGTGATACGTTTCTTCAACAGTCTGTATTTAAACTGTTCTTATCCAACCCAAGTTCCTGTATCGTGGCATTCTGTCACCAATTAGTCACAATGCTATGAAAGGTCCCATGTTGTAAAGATAGTGCCCTTTGATCTTCCTGTTTTATAAATGTGTAGAGCTGGCAGCATGCAGGCCCCGATTTACAAATGGGCGGACTGGGCATTTGCCCAGGGCGCCAGTTTTTGAGGGGCGGCGGCCGGCGGATCGAGTAATTATGGACTGCGTGAATTACGTCTTAAATTCATTACACTCAAATTACTTTTACATTCCACAAATTATTCCAATTATTTTATTAGACTATATAGGCCTAAAACACTTTAAACTATTCTAACTTTAAAACCTGAATTTAATTTATATATTTAAATTTTATGAAGACAACGTGTCTTATTTCTAAAATTATTTACTTATATACAAACGATCAAACTGAACCAACGGCTTTTTAAATTAAAAAAAGCTTCATTCTTATTTGGCTTGATAAGTTTAATTATGAGAACTGTATTTGCATAATGCGCTGTTTTAAAACTCATAATCTTGAAAACTGTAATATTTAATTTGTAAACAATTTTTTTAGAGGAATAGGAAAACGAGCAGAGGGGTGGGCGGCTAAATATTGTTTGCCCAGGGCGCTAACTACTTGAAATCGGGGCCTGGCAGCATGGTCTTACAGACCAAATGCCAAAATGTAAAAAAAGAATAATGATAAGAATAGTACTAATAATAACAGTTATAGTAAGTAGACACATAATTGGAGAATAAATGTGAATACGGATAGTTGACAATAGCAAGATCTTTACCACTACAGGCAGAGGGAAAGCGTCCAAAAAAAAAAAAAAAAGATCACCACAGTGAAGTCCGACTTAGAACAGCTGGTGATTTCAGAACGAACCATACAGGATCGTGTATTATTCCGGCAGTTGACCTTTCAAAGTGTCTTTCCAGAGTCTCTCACCAGCAGACAGAGTACAGGCACCACCCGACCGAAGTGAACCGAGGAAAGGAAACAAGCACACAGCTAGAAGATGAAAGCTTTCTGGGCGAAGAAAAAACAGAATTTCCGTACAAGGAGTCGAAACGATAATAATAATAATAATAATAATAATAATAATAATAATAATAATAATAATAATAATAATAATAATAATAATAATAATACCCGTGTGGGGATTTACCGGTTACCTCCATCGGGCGCGTCCCATTGGAATTGGGGAAGCTCGCTGGCTCTGCCGCCAGCAGAGTCAGAGGGTAGTAGGGAAATAAAATACCACCGTTAAAAAAAACTGGTCCCTTGCCAGGGTTATGGCGAAGACTGGTAAATGACCAGAAGCCGGAAAACATCTTGAGGCAACCTCTAGGGCTAACAACCCTAGTTGTAAAAGGATGGGTACCCGTCCAAAGCAAAGTCAAGTCAAAAAGCATGATGGCACAACATTTCAAGAAACATACCCCAGGGGGTAAATCTTCGGATAAATCCCTCGTCGTGAACGCCACGGCGCACGAGTCTCGTTCGGATTCTGGGGGAGACTCGACATCATGCAAGAGACGAGTCGGAGCGTCTCGGTGTACCCCGAAGAGTCAAAAACTCAGGCCAAAATCTAAAACCTTTCTAGCAACTTTCAACATAAATTCACTTACACAAACTGGCAAGCTGAAAACCCTCACCAAAGCTCTTCACGAAAATCAGATATCCATAATGGCCCTACAGGAAACAAGGTACCCAGATGAAGAGATTTTTGAATCCGAAGGCCACCGATTTTTCAAGAGCAAAGCGCAAAGAGGAATCCTCAGTGGAGCTGTGATGCTTGGAACCGCGTTTGCTGTTAGAACCAAGATCCTTAAATCGGTTGCAAATTTCGAACAAGTGAATGACAGATTGTCTATACTCACAATTAAATGCGCGAACAAAACCTACGCTCTAGTTAACGCACATGCTCCTACAAACGATAAGAACAAGTCTGATCCAGACGAAGTTGATAATTTCTGGGACCTACTGGATGAAAAATTAAACAAAATCCCCAAACACCATTTCAAGCTTCTTTTGGGTGACTTCAATGCCCAACTAGGTCGTGAACAGAAGTACAAGAAAGTTATAGGAAATTACCCTGCTCACAAAAAAACCAATCCCAACGGCAAAAGACTGGTGTCCATTTGCGAAAATCACAACCTGCAGGTCATGTAGACCCACTTTCGCCATCTACCCAGAAAGCAAATGACTTGGCGTTCTCCCGTCGAAGCTCTCGGAGAGTTCCAAATTGATCATGTTGCAATCTCCAGGAGAAACAGCCCTGAGATTATGAATGTCAAGGTAAAGAAAGGCATCAATGTGGCCTCAGATCATTATATGTCTCTTATCAAATTCAACCAATTCCCGCAAACACAAGGAAGACAACCAAACAGATCACACGCTTCGACAATGATAAACTTCGGCAAAGGGTCGAGGAGTTCCAGGAGAAGGCTAGACCAAATGCCTGTGACTTTAACAACGCCAAAAGTCTCCTTGTTGAGGCCGCCAAAGACGTTGCAGAAATCAAGAAAAGCAAAAAGCATGCCTGGTGGAATGGTACCTGCGAATCAGTCCTCCAAGAAAGACTCAATGCGTGGAAACAGTACTACTCTACGAAATCAGAAAATGATTGGGAAACCTACAAAACCCAACGTGCCCAAGCAGCTAGGGTGTTCAGAACTGAGAAACGTAAATACGAAAAATCTCTCATTGAAAAGATAGAACAAAACTTTAGGAAGAATGAAAGCAGAGAGTACTACAGAGCCTTCAAACGCAAACTCACTGGCTATAAACCACCATCTCTATGCTTTGAGCGAAAGGACGGCACACTGGCGACGTCAAATGAAGAAAATTGCAGCATTATGGCAGATTACTTCAAGAATTTACTTAATTGCTCTAAACCGCAAAGCGCCATTGAGACCAAGGAACCCTTACTCAGGTACCCAGATTCCACCACCCGACAGAGATGAAATCAAGCGCCACACTGCCCGTCTCAAAAATAACAAAGCGCCGGGGGAAGACTCAGTAGTAGCAGAACTACGGGAATATGCCCCAGAGGAATCACTTGATATCTTGCAAAAGCAAATAGAAGAAATTTGGATCAAGGAGACCCTACCCGAAGATTGGAAAATAGCTTTGATCCATCCATTACACAAAAAAGGCAGCATGAAGAACATCAACAACTACAGAGGAATATCTTTGCTACCCGTGACTTACAAAATTCTATCACTTGCCATCCTGGAGCGTTTGGAAGCACAAGTCGAACATCAAATAGGTGAATACCAAGGAGGGTTCAGGAAAGGTCGCTCAACAGCTGAACAGATCCAAAATCTCAAAACGATCATCAGATATTGTGCACTAAGGTCCAAGCAGTATGTGTCTGTCTTTGTGGACTTTAAGGAAGCGTACGACTCCATTGACCGGGAAGTCCTGCTAAACATCTTAAATGAATTTGGAGTTGATTTGAAACTGCTGGCATTAATTAGAGCCACCCTGACCGATACAAAATCCAAGGTGAAGTTCCACGGATGTCTCTCGCATTCCTTTGACATCAAAACAGGAGTCCGACAAGGTGATGGGCTATCCTCGATACTCTTCAACTGTGTTCTTGAAAAGATCATCAGAACCTGGCGGGTGAGATTACAGGAAACCAACTACAGTCCATTGAGAATAGGAACCAAATCCAAGGGGATCGCAACAGACTGCTTAGCATTTGCCGATGATATTGCTGTTCTCTCAAACGACATAG
This sequence comes from Anabrus simplex, assembly GCF_040414725.1. Lineage (NCBI taxonomy): Eukaryota > Metazoa > Arthropoda > Insecta > Orthoptera > Tettigoniidae > Anabrus > Anabrus simplex. The sequence continues at coordinate 945,496,945 of NC_090266.1, read as the reverse complement.
AAACCGCTAGAGCTCAAGTTGAAATTTTAAAGGAAATTGCCGAACAAACTGGTTTGCAGATATCGTTTGAGAAAACAGAAGTAATGACTAACATCAAAGAGGCTCCACCAAAACTCCATACAAAATACGGGGACATCACCCGAGTAGACAAATTCAAATACCTGGGTGAGATCATCATGAAAAATGGACTGGACAAAGAAGCACTTCAGGAGCGAGTACGCAAACTGGAAATAGCCTACCAAACATCCCGCACAATCTACAACAAAAAATGCCTTTCCCAAAACACCAAGATACGTCACTATGAAACAGTTCTGAAGCCAGTAGTTCTATATGCAGCCGAAACCCTGTCTCTAAATGCCAACAAAGGACTCCTTGAAGAACTGGAGAAAAGAGAACGCAAAATTGTGAGAGGAATCTTGGGATCAAAGTACAGAAATGGAATCCATCAAAAGAGATCCAACAAGGAAGTCTACAGCAAAATAGAGAAAATTACCGACACAGTCAGAAAAAGACGGTCACGATTTTACGGTCATCTGAAAAGAATGGACGAAAGAAAGTTAACTAAAGAAATATTTCACTTTTTTGATTCAAACCCCAAAACCACAATTCCCTGGTTTAGAAATACCAAAGAAGACCTGCAAATGCTAAATATCTCAGCTGAAGACGCCCTTAACAGAGAGCTCTTCCGCAAGAAAATATTGACGAACGGGCTAAACCGAGACGAGCAACCGAAGAGAAGGCACGGTGCCCCTTGGACAGAGGAGCGTAAGCAGGCCCACTCACAAAGAATGAGGGAAATTTGGGCTCTAAAGAAGGCCAAGTTCAGTGTCAAATGCAACAAGACTTAACGTGGTCCTTGATGGCCCCAGCGAATTATATAATAATAATAATAATAATAATAATAATAATAATAATAATAATAATAATAATAATAATAATAATAATAATAATAATAACACCGAGCAAGTGGCCGTGCGGTTAGGGTCGCGCAACTGTGAGCTCGCATTCGGGAGATAGTGGGTTCCAACCCCACTGTCGGCTGCCCTGAAGATGGTTTTCAGTGGTTTCCCATTTTCACACCAGGCAAATGCTGGCTGGGGCTGTACCTTAATGAAGACCACGGCCGCTACCTTCCCAATCTCCCACCCTTCCGTCGCCGAAAACCTTCGGTATGTTAGTGCGACGTTAAACAAATAGCAAAATAATAATATTAATAGTAATAATAATAATAAAATCGTAAAATAACGAGTAATATTAGCAAGTACAAAAGCAAGACAGTGTTAAAGTAAACAAGAAAAGAAAATACAAAGAAAAATACAAAGAAAATACAAATAAAATAAAGAAATCGCAGTAGCTGCAGATGTGGAATGCACCATTGTGCCCAGGAGCATGAAAATATACTATTGTAGAGGGAAGAAAATTAATTACACATACAAGGTGACAGTGGTGGATAAGGTGAAGCTAAGTGATAGGGGGAGGGAAGAGATGAGAAATGGCAGGAGTACGGGCGTGATTGAGTATGGCGGTGGCTAAAGGGGGAAGAGTGAGGGATTCGGTGATAAGTGGGTTGTTACGAAGTGTACCTTTGGTGAGATATTGGAGACGAAGGGAATGAATGTTCGAGGATGGTAGAGAAGGAGTAAAGAGGGATGAAGATCGCCGAAGGTGTATCGAATGGAAGGTGGTGAGCTATTCGGAGAGCATGTTTGTCAAGTTTGAGCAGTTGCTCGTATATTGTCGGAGGTGAGCAGTAATCTACGCAAGTGAGGAATAGGTAAGGATGGAACGGATAAACGTTTTATAGACATTAATGATTTGTACAAAAAGAAAATGTTAAAAAAGCATACTAAAGTATAATTCATAATCAAAAAATTCAAATATAAATAAAGTAAAGTGAGGCCCCATGTACGCGCGGTAAGCATACGGAGGGGCTGAAAGCGGTAATAGGCTCTCTTATAGACAGTAGCGAGGTGGTAGTTCCAGCGAAGGTTATTTTGGAATTTGATACCTGAATATGTTAGTGTAGTAGTTTCTACTAAGGGGGTGTTATATAATGTTAGGTGGACGCGGTGACGAGGATGGCAAAGACGGGATTTTTTTCGGAAGACGATAAATTGAGTTTTGACAGGGTTGACGGAGATATGCCAGCTATTAAACTAGGATTCTAAAAGATCAAGTTAGGTTTGGAGTTTGTTGGTATGTGTGGGAGTTGTGTTACAGAGAGCAAGGATTGCGAGATCGTCGGCATATTGGTATAGGTGGAGAGGGTGATCCGGGTGCAGTATATCATGAGAACATGAGTAAAGAGAAGATATAAAATAGGGGACAACGGACTGCCCCGAGGAACTCCGGAGTAGGAGGAGGTATGGTGTATACGTGTAGTACGGGAGCGAAGATAATTGTAAATAAAGCGAATGAGTGTGATAGGAAGCGGCAAGTGTCTAAGCTCATATAGCATGCCCGGATGCCAAACAGTATCAAACGCTCGGTTGAGATCTAGGCACACCAGTGCTGCAGATTTCCGGGGGCGAAGAAAGGCGTTGAGAGATGATGTAAAATGAAATAAATGATCATGGGTAGAGAAGTTAGATGTGAAACCTGCTTGGGAAGAGCGTAGGAGGTTAAGGGAAGTAAGGTAACGGGAAATTCTCCTGGCGAGGATCCCCTCAAAAAATTTTGAAAGAATACTCAGCAGGCTAATGGGTCGGTAGGAAGTGACGTCAGAAGGGAGTTTGCCAGCTTTAAGAAATAAAAGGACATTTGCACTACCCCAGTGTTCGGGAAAGAAACCAATGTAGAGCATGGCTGTGTAAAGGATATTAACCCTTTATAAGGCAGTACTCAATAAAACACTTTCTTTCCTAACTAACTTTATTTACAGGCTCTATAAGTGCTAACTAATACATTTTAACAGAAAAAGGACAATCCAGTGCTCAGGAGGTCAGTAATAAGATGGGAATTTACTTTCCACCGCCTGATGTCTGACATTCAGAAGTGGGAACGTATTTCCCATGTCCCACCTAAAGACACAATTTCTGTTCGGTTAGTTCACTTTTCATTTAGCAGAAATATTTCGGACACATATATGGGCTATGGGAAGCATATTTCCACATACAATGTGAAAGAAATTTATATCTCAGAACTCTTCAATTGGTAAAAGGAAGTAAATAATCTCAGAACAAATGAGAAAAATTCACATTAAACATAGAAAATTCATGTGAATAGTATACAGACTTATAAAACGTTGATTTCCTACCCTATTTTCACTTCATAAATCTTGTTCACAACAGGCGTTGCGCTGGCACAATGTCGCTTTTCAGATGTTTTCCAAAGAAGCTAAAGATTCCAAGGAAGTCAGAATAGTTCTACATATATTCCCAAGCGTCCAGCACATATCAATACATGGAAAATAAACTCCCAGCGCCTTGAAAAGACAAAAAACCGAGGTGGGAAATTAATTCCCACCGCCTTATTAAGGGTTAAGGAGTTCGATGAGGAGGGCGGGGGACCTCACGATTATACCGATAGGTAATTTTGTCCCAGCCGGGAACGGTATTCCTACGGTGACGAAGAAAGGAATGTACTGTATTTCAGTAGGGGCAATAGGAAAATTAAGAGGATGGCGGTAATCAATACCGACATAATTGGAGAAGGATGGTTGTAATTCAGGACAGGTAGTATGTGTTAGTTGATTAATTAGAGGTTCATCGGGATGTATAAAATTGGGAGATGGATCGGGGGAATAAACTAAAGCGTAATGTTGGGCAAACATATCGGCTTCTTCTTTGTCCGTGGTAGGGGTGACATTACGATAATGGACTGGGTAGGTGGGGACGAATTTATTAGTCTGTGTAACTCGTTTAAAGGTCGTCCACAATTTACGAGGGTCATGACAATCGGCAAGGTCAGTACAAGTTTGGTACCACTGCTTGTGTCGAATTGCTTTAATATAAGACCGTGCATGTCTAAGTGTGCTTCGATGTTGGAGCAGAGTAACTGGGTCACGTGTCCTTATGTATTCGCGGTATAAAGCATGCACGAGTCTTTTTATTTTTTGCTAGTGTCTTTACGTCGCACCGACACAGACAGGTCCTATGGCGACGATGGGATAGGAAAGGCCTAGGAGTTGGAAGGAAGCGGCTGTGGCCTTAATTATGTACAGCCCCAGCATTTGCTTGGTGTGAAAATTGGAAACCACGGAAAACCATCTTCAGGCTGCCAACAGTAGGATTCGAACCCACTATCTCCCGGATGCAAACTCACAGCCGCGCTCCCCTAACCGCACGGCCAACTCTCCCGGTCATGCGCGAGTCGTAAAAGTTGAAGTCCTTTAGGGGGTATGGGTGGTTTGAGAGGTGTGTATGAATGTCTAGGTACGTGTAAATTATCCGCTGTAATTAAAGCTTGTTCGATTTTTGTCACAAGTGAGAGGAGGTTGGGGTGGGAGGTGGGAGAAGGAGCTTCAAGGAGAAGTGTAGTAAGTGTCTTTCTTTAGTCAGTCCAGTTCGTTTCATTACATCATCGAGTGGGTGGGGGTCGAGGAGGGGGATTATGAGTGTGTGAAAGGACAGCAGGAATGGTTATGAGAACGGGGGGCGTGATCGCTACCTATCATAAGACAGGGTTCGAAGGGGAGAAAGACGGAGAAACAATTAGGATATCAGGAGTACTGCTATGAGACGGTAAGGAAGGGAAAGGAAAAGGGATGTGAATGCCCCGGATATTGCTACAGACAGTATTAAAAATCAAATGATCACGTGGAGTATATGAGGTGATATTTAAATCAGAAACTATTATGTAATTTTGGAAAGAATTATCGATATGCTGAATAAAATCTGCACGGGGAAGATTACGAGAGGGTAGGTATAGAGTTGCATTAGCAAACGACTGGTTGGCAATAATGATTTCTAATATAATGTATTCCTGAAAGTTGTGAAGAAATTGAAAATAATGTCTGCGAACGGTGAGATCCTTCCTGACGCCGATCGCTATGCCGTAGCGAGATTTATGAGGTCGGTCAGCACGATATAAACGATAACGTGGAAAGTGAGGTTGTTGACGTTGCGTCAGGAAGTTTTCATTTAAGACAAAGAAATCCGGGGCACGTAGGGAGATGGAAGTTTGAAGGAGAGCACAGTTGGCATTGATAGAGCGAATATTGAGGTAATATAATTTCATCTTGCTAGTTACCTAAAAAGTGGAATGGTGTTGAGGGGAAAGAATGCGAAATGCATTCTATTCTCCGTATAAGCAACATCCACATGGGTATTCAACACCAGCCGGGCTGCGAATTGGATTTGGGTAAGGATATGGGGGCCGATGGAAGGAAGGGTGTTCTGGAGAGCCATTGTCAAGAACCTGACAATGTTCTCCGTACTGGGGGAGGGGAGGGTAGAGGAAGGGGCAGGGTTAGGAAGGTCCTGAGATATGACTGGGACGGCAGTTTCGGGATGAGCAGGTTCAGGTTGCACTTGTAACTAAAGGAAGCGTGAGCTTCATTACAATTAACACATTTAGGGGTATGCTTATTGGGACATTCATAAGTGGGATGGTCCTGAGCACAGATGGCACATACCTGGTCTTGAATGCATGGCTGACTCGGTAGATGGTCGAATCGTTGGTAGCGATCACAGTGTATATGGCGAGGTGGGGACGACCTGGACGCTTCCACTCGGTGGAGGCGGGCGTAAATCAGCACGCCGTCCCGCAGGAGATTGTCCAGTGTGGTGACGTAACGGGAGAGAATCCGCACCAGTGACGTAGGTCCCCGATCTAAGGCTCTATAAGATGGGTATGCTTAGTCGCCATTTTGGTTCATACATGCATAATGGACAATGTGATCTAACTCTAGTTTCTCCTACGGACGCTGGCTTCGCAACATTGAACCTATTTCTTTAATCACCGCGTCATGGACAGAATAGTGCTATATTTGTGTGAATATTTATTGCATAATGGTGGGTTGTTCTCCACCTAACTGTAGTAATGTCTCTACTGGGGGTACAGGTTGTTTAGATTCCCTTGTGATCTGCATTATGCCTCCACTGCCACAGCTACACCTTCTACTTCAACTGGTGGCTTAAACCTGCATCTAGCTCCCACCGATATTACTACACCCCTTAATTCAGTCACATTAATCATTCAATACTCAGTTCTGCCACCAAAGTCGGGCAACAGGAGTTCAACATCCAAGCACCACAGTTACAATATTTGACAAAACTAACTTCATATGACAGAAATAATTTGTTTAACATTGGTGGTAGTACAATAAATGCATTATTGAAAATCAATCAATCAATCAATCAATCAATCAATCAATCAATCAATCAATCAATCAATCAATCAATCAATCAATCAATCAATCAATCAATCAATCAATCAATCAATCAATCAATCAATCACTACTGATCTGTATTTAGGGCAGTCGCCCAGGTGGCAGATTTCCTATCTGTTGTTTTCGTGGCCTTTTCTTAAATGATTGCAAAGAAATTGAAAATTTATTGAACATCTCCAAGGTCTGTGGTAGGCCTATATACAGACAGGTTTTAAACTATGAGCTTTCTGACTCAAGCTCTGAAACATTCGTATTTATTTAATTAAATATTAAAATTTTAGTGGTCTAAAGAAACCGAGGGGAGCCTCCGTGGCTCAGACTGCAGCGCGTCGGCTATCAGCGCTGGATACCGTGGTTCAAATCTCGGTCACTCCATGTGAGATTTGTGCTGGTCAAAGCGGGGGCAAGGCAGGCTTTTTCTCCGGGTACTCCGGTTTTCCCTGTCATCTTTAATTCCAGCAACACTCTCCATTCTCATTTCATAGGATTTATGTCATTCATAAGTCACTTTGGGAGTGGCGACCCCATTGTACTAATAGCCTATATATGGTTCATACATTACATCCCTGACCTGGTCAAAGACTGGAAAACAGGTTGTAGGTTTTCTTTTTCAAAGAAACCAAATTGTGAATTTATGAAATTAATTTGTAACTGTGAGGTCTTTTATAATGTATAATGCAAAATGGTGCAAATCTTGTAATGGAGAAATTTTTGAATAATCAATGTATCAGTACATGTTCTCCAACGTGCTATAATTTAAAAGAAAAAAATGTTAGACACTTCAAAATTCGATCCTATGCTGTTGTGGACTTTAACAAGAATGTACGGAAACGAGGTAAAATGTATGGGACAGCTTCGAAAAAGAAGAGAAAATGTAAACAAGGAATGGACTGTAATAAAAGGAGACAGTACATTTGTAAAATGTTACTTAAATGTGCTGCCTGAGCAAGTTAACCACTGAAGGTGAGTCGTGTTGAGAAATCATACTACTTCTCCTCAGACCAGAGGGGTAAAATGTACTGTTAACTTAGCCAAGGTAAAAAAAAAATTATCCACAGCTCGTGGGTCACTCTCCTTACAAGTGACTAGTAACTGTTTATCAGTGCAATACTTCAGGTTGGGAGAGAAGATTCAGCTATGGAAGTAGTTCCTCTGTTCCTATTTTGTTCCTGAATGTAATTTATAATAACGTAACATTTGTTTCATGAATGTTCGGTTGAGTAAACTAAAATCCTAACTGCATAAGCTGATGAGATCCATAACACTCACCAAAAGTAAAGTTTATTTTGCACACAGAATGTATTTTTTAAAATACTAGTAAATAAGAAAAGGGACTAAATTTTAGAAGAAAGAAATAAAGAATCCCAGTTACTTGGGTGTGTTCCTCACATTTCAGCGTTATTTCTGTTCGAAGAATATTTTTTCTTATTATTTCGACAACATTGAAAATAGCGCTGAATCAATTTCACGCAAGTATGAAATATCGACTGAAATCATATGGTATCAAAATCTTCTATAACAATTTATATATCTTCGACTCTGACCGATTTCCTCGATTTAAGAATGACAGTACCCTATATCAATACCACGGTCCACGGTGTCCCTCATTTCATTTGACGGTACCGCGGCGCATAGCTTGCCAACAACCTATTCTACTTATAAATAATGTAATAATAAAATACCTATTTATTTGTAAGCTATTTTTTCTAATATTTCTCCAGTGAGAGCACATGCCTAGTTTGTTTGTTAAAAGGCAAATTATCAACGACCTTGCTTTAACAATCACCGTCTCGAGTAAAAATTACACAATAATGTACGAAATAAACTAATATTTATGTTGAGTAACCGTTTGAGTAATACTGAGAGTGAGTATTTTTACAGTATGATAATTTAGCATTATTTTCTAGCTTGGAGAACAGGAAAAAGAGGGATATACAAGGCTGGGACGGTCAACTGCCTTACCAACGCAGTGCAGGAATGAACCATAATGGCGGGCGAGCATACCTAGTTTTTAAAGAGCCCTACCCCGATCGTTCTTGATGCGGACCACACGGTAGATGGTGTGTCCGTCGAGATGAAGTTGTGAAGCCACCTCGTCCTCCGTATAATCCCGCTCGACTCCATAAGCCACCACAGATAATATAGAGGTGGGGCGAGAGGAGACTTGCTGGCGGGTGGCTGGTCGCTGCTTCTCGTGTTTGCACTCAGACCGGGTGTTAAAGACCGAATGGCTATCCTCCCGCCACACTTGTTCAATGAGAATATCCTATATGAAGTCACTGTGATTTGAACGCGAGACAGTCGCGTCCGTAGTCGAGTGGCTAGATCACTGCGCCAGCGTGTGTTAATAATATTTTCATTATGAAATGATATGTCTCTCAGCATTAACGTCAGACTGCAAGCCTCTGTGAATGATAGAATACACATTCTTACTATTTGAAATAATTTTACAATTTGCTTTACGTCGCACCGACACAGATAGGTCTTATGGCGGCGATGGGATAGGAAAGGGCTAGGAGTGGGAAGGAAGCGGCCGTGGCTTTAATTATGTACAGCCCCAGCACTACTTGAAATAACCCACCTGTTCGAATTTTGCATTCCTACCTGACATTCAGTCCTCTTAGGTCTTGGAAATGCCAATTTTCGTACACTATTATACTCGCTGTATGTTGAGGAGAGCTAGAGTCCGGAACCTTCTGGAATCGTTCCCGGGCCATGAAGGCCCTTAGAAGAGTAGAAGGTAAAGGCTTCAACCATTGTAAACCTCGGCACGTGATGCGGTAGAGTGGTTAGCTCTAAGCCCCCAGGAATTAACCTGGTACTCATTTTCGGTGTAGGTTGAGTGAACCTCAGGGCCATATGCACCCCCCGGAAGTGGAAATTTCGTTTCTTAAATTTTACGACTTCCTGACGGGGATTCGAAACCTTGTCCTTCCGAGCGAACCGAGCACGCCTTTACCGCCTCGGCCAGGCAGCCCCTTTCAATTACTCAAGGTTTTAAAATAACTTGTGCTCAGTGAGAGTAAAGAAAGGAAAAAAAAAAGAAAGTATTCACCAGAGATACTTCTGTGGGCATCGTCAACTTATTTTTCATTTCTTGGCGCATGCATTCCACCGAAAAATTCAAGTGCTTTGACATTATCTCGCCTTTCTTATTTAAGAAGATTAGGTTTTGCTATGAAGAGTGAAGTAGGTTTGAAAGACTGGCAATTTCTGTGACGAGAGATATTTTTCTTTTTCAGATAGTTTATTACAGTAGGGCCAACGAGAGTTGAAGTCTGACGTTTAGCGTCACCGGCGAGAAAAAGTTGACTAACGCTGCTTGAAAATGGTCTCTTGCTGTGGCAACGATAACAGAGATGCCACATTTAAGAACGCTATCACCACGTGAGTTGGCTTGCTCTCAGTCGTTTTAGTGATATTATTCGGTGTAGTACTGTGTTAGCTGCGTTAGTTGTTGCTGGTTTATGTAATTCATCATCATCATCATCATCATCATCATCATCTGTTTACCCCCCAGGTTCGGCTTTTCCCTCGGACTCAGCGAGGGATTCCACCTCTACCGCCTCAAGGGCAGTGTCCTGGAGCTTCAGACTCTTGGTCGGGGGATACAACTGGGGAGTATGACCAGTACCTCGCCCAGGCGGCCTCACCTGCTATGCTGAACAGGGGCCTTGTGGAGGGACGGGAAGATTGGAAGGGATAGACAAGGAAGAGGGAAGGAAGCGGCCGTGGCCTTAAGTTAGGTACCATCCCGGCATTCGCCTGGAGGAGAAGTGGGAAACCACGGAAAACCACTTCGAGGATGGCTGAGGTGGGAATCGAACCCACCTCTACTCAGTTGACCTCCCGAGGCTGAGTGGACCCCGTTCCAGCCCTCGTACCACTTTTCAAATTTTCGTGGCAGAGCCGGGAATCGAACCCGGACCTCCGGGGGTGGCAGCTAATCACGCTAACCACTACACCACAGAGGCGGACTTGTGTAATTATTGACATGTTTGTTTCCTGAATATTATTTTCGTTGTTATTTTATTTTTTTGTAAGTTAATCAGTGACTAGTTAGATAGTTGTACAGTTCTATTCTCTATTTGATATGTACATTTGTTGAGGTTATTGTGAGGTTAGTGAATATGAAATCTCGTATTTGTCGGCAATGACGTGTTCTGTCATAAATGCTGGAATTATTAACACGAGCTCAGGAACGGGTCAAAGTTTATTGAATTGCATTAGGCCAACATAGTTGATTAAATCTTCAGCCTGTATGAAAGAGTGATATGCCGCAGATTGAGGTAACTATCACAACGCAGCGAACTTCGTTAATAATAATAATGTTATTTGCTTTACGTCCCACTAACTACTTTTACGGTCTTCGGAGACGCCGAGGTGCCGGAATTTAGTCCCGCAGGAGTTCTTTTACGTGCCAGTAAATCTACCGACACGAGGCTGTCGTATTTGAGCACCTTCAAATACCACCGGACAAGCGAACTTCGTTGTTACTGCTTTCGCAGCTCAAATGTCAGACTTCATCTCTCATGGACCCAACTATAATTTATTAATCAAAAAGTTAGTTTCGGTACACTGAAGAACCTAACAGTTAATAAATTAACTGAAGAGAAACTGAAAGGAGATGACTTTCGAGATAACAAAATAATAGTGTCCAAGATATGACATAGTTTTGGAAATAAATTTGGTAACAATTATTTAAAAATAATTAAAAGCGTTGTTTTTGCACAAGCAAGCGAAAAATAATGACACGAGAGACAACAATTCGCTTTGTGACAATCAGACGAGTAGCCTTCATTGGAACATTTCAAAATTTGTAATAGCCTATACCTTGGGTGCAGAATATATTTGTATGTAATTCCTTTTGATAGCATTTCTTATTTTTGTTTTTTACAAGTTGCTTTACGTCGCACTGACTCAGATATGTCTTATAGCGACGATGGGACAGGAAAGCGACTGCAGCTATCAAGCTCCGTGAGAGCATTTCTTCAATTGTATGTGAATATAGGCTTATTTTTGCATTTATTTGTCATATTGAAAACCTACAACCTGTTTTCCAGTCGTTGACCAGGTTAGGGACGTAATGAATGAATCACATATAGGCTATTAGTACGATGGGGTCGCCACTCCCAAAGTGAGTTATTAATGCCCGATAGATGCTATGAAATGAGAATGGAGAGTGTTGCTGGAATGAAAGATGACAGGGAAAACCGGAGTACCCGGACAAAAACCTGTCCCGCCTCCGCTTTGTCCAACACAAATCTCACATGGAGTGACCAGGATTTGAACCACGTTATCCAGCGGTGAGAGGCCGCGGGCTTATTTGTCATATTATGATAAGAAAATATCGTATTAGTAGTACAGGAACACACGTATCGGCATAGGCTTGGTACCACCCCTGTGACGTCACAGCTCTTGGCAGCAGGCTTCTATGTCAAGATGATTGTGTACAGTCCATGAACTTACCGTACAATGAATTAGCTGGGTCAGACAATGAAGTGTTTATGAGAGGGGAGAGGAGGACAGCGCACCAGACGCTAACAAGGCAGTTTTGCAGGTGCAGTACGCGGAACTTGAGCCTCAAGTTTGTATTTGGAGGAGACAATACTGCTATGAACACGTGCCTTGAACGAGAACTAAATGGTGCTTATGACTTTAACGTGTGCGTTTGATGGAGGAAGCACAGCCCGCAACCTACCTACCCACATACACCCTTGACTTTATTGTTGTTTTTTAACTTCGGTGCATTCTACTCTTTTTTCCTGTTTTTGTTTTTAATTTATTTTCTGCTTTGGTTTCTAGTATTTCTTTCCTCATGGTTGACAGGCAGCACAGTCTGTTAGACGCTGTGTGCAAGGGTGATGAATGTGCTGCTTGTCGCAGGTACTCAAAATAAACTTTCAACACAATAAGTCGTACATAGCATGTGGCTGCGCGGTTTTGAACACGTAGCTATCGGCTTGCATTCGGGAGATAGTGGGTTCGAACCACAATGTCGGCAAACCTGAAGATGGATTTCGTGGTTTTCAATTTTCACACCAGGTAAAGTTTGGGGCTGTAACTTAACTAAGCCCAGGGCCGCTTTCTTTCAACTCCTAGCCCATTCCTATGCCATCGCCGCCATAAAACCTGTCTGTGTCGGTGAGACGTAAAGCAAATTGAAAATAGTAAAAATAGGTCGTGTTCAGTACATACAGAACATATCAAAGAACAGTAGCTCAAATCCTTTCCAACAGAGCAAATATGACCTAGACCACCATAGCTCAATTGGACACAGCATCGGACGCGAAATCGTAAGGCTGTGGGTTCGGATCCCACCGATGTCTGGTTGGCTACTTTTGTTCTGTACTTAATATCTCTGTCTGCCTCTGTGGTGTAGTGGTTAGTGTGATTAGCTGCCACCCCCAGAGGTCCGGGTTCGATTCCCGGCTCTGCGACGAAATTTGAAAAGTGGTATGAGGGCTGGAACGGGGTCCACTCAGCCTCGGGGGGTCAACTGAGTAGAGGGGGGTTCGATTCCCTCCTCAACCATCCTGGAAGTGGTTTTCCGTGGTTTCCCACTTCTCCTCCAGGCAAATGCCGGGATGGTACCTAACATAAGGCCACGGCCGCTTCTTTCGCTCTTCCTTGTCTATCTCTTCCAAACTTCCCATCCCCCCACAAGGCCCCTGTTCAGCATAGCAGGTGAGGCCGCCTGGGCGAGGTACTGGTCATCCTCCCCAGTTGTATCCCCGACCCAGAGTCTGAAGCTCCAGGACACTGCCCTTGAGGCGGTAGAGGTGGGAGACCTCGCAGATTCCGAGGGAGAAACCGACCCTGGAGTGTAAGCAGATTACGAACGAACTTAATATCTCTTCGATACATTCTATATATACTCACAAGATTTGCCGACATGTTCAATAGCTCTTTTACGCGTCAAACTTATGGCAATACAGCGTCCCTTAGAACTGGTTTTATTATTATTATTATTATTATTATTATTATTATTATTATTATTATATTATTATTATTATTATTATTATTATTATTATTATTATTCCGGGGTATTTGTGGAACGTAGAGAGTTGAAAGAAGGTGCGGGCTTGAATGGGTCTAACTACAACATCAAGAATTCAATTAAAATTTTAACAAAGGTTATATTTATTTAGAATCTCAAAAATTAACAAATAACATAACGGGTACAATTAGCAATCTTGAAACAAGACTTGGAAAAATCCAAGATTCAGAACTTTAACAATTTTGGGCTTCAAGCCTCTAGTTTTACAATTTCTGAACTACGAGCTCAACTTTACAAAATTTCAATTCAAAATGTGGAACAATTTAGTCAAGGACAGAAATTCCCTCATTCAAGAGCGCTTGCTCCCTAAATTACAATATCTAGCCTTCCAGAGGCACTCTTTACTGTTACAAAACTTTGAAAAAGAGCTAACAGGCTCTCAGTTTTTCCAGCCTACTCCAGGCAACATTACATGAAAATCTTACAATCTCTGGCCTCTCAAGGCACGAATTTACAAGTTGAAATAGTTTTAAAGAGGGGTATCTAGTATCCAACCTACGGGGCCTTTGCGAAAAGAACCGGTTAAACAAACGGCCCGAACACAAACTGAATGGAGGCGTACACTGCGCTCACAGATAATGAAAAATTAAAACCTACAGGGCTCTCGGCAGATGAAACTGGGACTATTCCCAAACTAGAGAGGTGGCTCGAATGGAAATAACTTCAATACATTACAGAAACGAAAGGTTGCGAAAACGTAGCCACCTCAAACCAAAATGAAGGGGAGCTCGGGAGGGTAACTCACTCTCTATCCCCGATTTACTGTTAAACTTAGTGAAAATTTTACATTAGCCAAAAGAAGATTTACATTTTAGAAAAGTTTGTTACATAGTTAAAGATTCGGACCTTCCCCTCGTATTAATTTGCGGACACAGCAAGAAAGATAGGATTTATGTGGCCATTACCTTGTAGATGTTCTGCTGGCCGAAGAAAGAGGCGCCCCGCCTCCTGCCTTAACACACACACACTTAGAAAGACGGCGATCAATTGACAAGATAGCCAGAAAAACCGCAGTTTATATACCCTCAGGGAAGATTCGAGAGGATTCTGGGCTAATCCGTACACACCCTCTAAATTTTATTGGTTAAACTCAAAAGTTATACTCAAAATCGAACAAGAAGCCTGTGATAGGTTGAAAATTAATTACAGAAATTTTTCATTTGCCAGATTCAAAACTGGCGGAATGAGACAGAAGTGTTACAAACCTAGAGTTACAAAAAACAAATGAAAGTTGAGAAAACCTATAAACACAAAATTTCTTTCAATAACAACTTCCTTTACTTTGTACCGGAGTGCTTGATCAGAGTTTTTCAGTAGTGACATCTGTGGAAAAAGGTCCAAACTTCTTGATGTATAGCAAAACAAAACAAGGAGAAATTCAATCAGTTTAGGAAACTTCACAATAACACAATTACTTAATATTTCAGTGGTGACATCTTCTGATTAAAGTTCCAACTTGTTGTGTTATCAGTATCACTTTTTGATCGATAGAGGAGTTTATCAATGCGCTTATTTTGAATGAGCGGAGTTGAGGTGTAACATCCGGTACAGACCTCCCCCCCCCCAAAAAAAATGTCTTTCCTAGGGGTGACACAGAAGAATTTTGAGAAAACATTTCCAGTTAAAGTTTTTTTATACGTTTCTTTTCGAAAGTAGATTTGTAGAAAAAATCGTAAATCCAGATTTAAAGTGCCCTTGTGGTCGTAGAGAGTTAAATACATGCTGATAGATTTGACGACAAGACCTGCCGCCGCTGCCGATACCCAGGTGAGGTCACCCGGACCCCCCTCCCACAGTACCCTCAGATACATCTCTCCACTACTATGAGAGGGATAGTCGTGGTGATGGTCGCCGCAGATTAGATGTATATGTGCAGTCTCCAGATGTATTGGCGGTAGGGCTACCGCACTTCAGCCTTTGCCGGGAAGATGGTCTCCGACGCGCCGTTCACAAGGAGTCTTCACTGGAGTGGAGTGGAGTGGGCTCTTACCCCACTCCTGTTTCTCTCGCCGGATGTTGCTGCACGGCGGCTGATGGCTGAGGGGGTATTGAAACAGTAAGATCTTGGCGGCAGAGAAGTGTTTTTGCTTGAGACTGGAGAGTACGATCTTTAT
The DNA here is from genome assembly GCF_040414725.1 of Anabrus simplex. Lineage (NCBI taxonomy): Eukaryota > Metazoa > Arthropoda > Insecta > Orthoptera > Tettigoniidae > Anabrus > Anabrus simplex. The sequence goes on along the minus strand of NC_090266.1, from coordinate 945,481,440 downwards.
TGGTGAGGCAGAGGGGCGGGCGTCGTGGAAGGTGAGTGTGTGTTGAATGTGTGGAGATGCAGGAGACGGGGCGTGGTAATGGCCACCAGGGAATTGACAACAGGAAAAACAGAGGGGAAGATCGTACATAACAGGTCATATACAAAATTTCATAAAACAATTGGGGTAGAAAGCCTCGAATTAAAGAAACGTAACCTTAGACTCCTGCCAAATTTTAATGGCTAAAGTAAACAATTAAATTACACAGGTTTCACCTGAGAGAGGTGAACCCTACAGATTCTCTCTGTGGCTGGATTACTTACCAATAAGGTAACTGGTGTCAAAAAATCTAATATAACGCACGGCCCATGGAAACTGGGGGCAAGCTTGCCCGCAGGAACAAAATTCCTAACCATGACTTGATCTCCGACTATTAAATTGGTGGGCCTCCGTCCACGATCATATCTTTCCCTAATGTTTTCATGAGAAGCTTTAAGATTGGCTTTAGCCTTCTTCCAAAGAACTCTAATATTATCGGGATCTATTGTCTCTGGTAATATATCATTAAGGGACCAAAGGTTAGAGAGTGGCGTGTTAAACATAAGAGAAGCTGGGGTAAACTTATGGGACTCATGAACCGCTGTATTTAAAGCAAAGGCTAACCAATGCAGGGACGTATCCCACCTGGAATGATCTTCATGATGAAATGCGACTAGAGCAGATCTAAGATTACGATTGACCCGCTCAGCCAGAGATGGTTGAGGATAATAAGCCGAAGTAGTTAGATGTGATATAGACAGATCAAAACAGAATTTACGGAAAAAGTTGGACGTGAATGCCTTAGCATTATCAGAAACTATATATTGACAGGGGCTACAAGAAGCAAATATATTATTTAAACAAGAAATAGTAGAGTGAGCGGTTGCCAGCTTAGTCGGAAATAACCAAGAAAATCTAGTGAAACCATCTACACACACTAGAATGAATTTATTGGCGTTCCCCTTTTATTGGGGGAAGGGTACGACGCAGTCTATATATAGGCGTTCCATGGGGCGCGATGCTTGATGAGATGATAATAGACTTAGCTTAGTGGACAAGGTAGGCTTACTAAGCAAGCAAGATTTACACGTTTTTACTAATTCACGAATTTCGCCGTCCATACCATTCCAAATTAACATCTCTCGGATCTTTTCCTGAGTTTCCAAGATGCGTAAATACCCCCCTAATGGGGTCCCATGATAGTACTTGAAGATTATAGGTACAAGCACAGCTGGAACCACCACTTTCATTTTTTGATCATGCCTCGATGGGCAACACAAAACTCCGTTTCTCAATACATAAGGGACGACATGTTCTCCAGAAGAAAGGGTTTCAATAACAGGAGCCAGCACAGGATCTTCACGTTGGTATTTTTCAATATCCCGAAACAACATGGGGGCATCAGTTAGAATGGCATTAACGCCCGAAGGTATGGGCGTAGCAAGAGAAGAACTATCTTCCTGTTCGATGGTCTCCACATCGTGAGAGAACATGCGGCTTAGTGCATCCGCAACAACATTTTCAGATCCTCTGATATGTCTCACATCAAACTGGAAGGCAGAAATCCTGATGGCCCTACGGGCTATACGATCAGTACGATGCGGCCTAGATAATACCCAACTTAAGGCTTGGTTATCAGTTTCTAGGTCGAACTTGGCATGCTCCAGATAGAGTCGGAACTTCTCTAGTGCAAATAAAACTGTCAAACCCTCAAGTTCATAGATATAATATTTGGCCTCTTGAGCCGTTAATGTCCTAGACTCACAAGCTATCGGTCGCCTTCCGAGTTCAGTTTCCTGAAGGAGGACAGCAGCTACCGCCGATGCTGAGGCTTCGGTTTGAACAATGAATTTCTTCGAAAAGTCTGACATTGCAAGAACCGGGACGTTACAATGAGCTAATTTCAGATCTTCAAAAGCGGCTTGTTGAGACGGCCCCCATTCAAATTTGACGCCTTTCCTACGGAGTAAGTTCAAGGGCGCCGCTCTGTTAGCGAAGTTAGGAATAAATTTCCTTAAGAAATTTACCATGCCGATGAACCTGTCCTTAGGAGGTTTGAAATCACGGATGGACTGTGTCCTGGAATGATCAATAGAAACACCATCGGGCGACACAATATGCCCTAGGAATGACATAGAAGGTTTAGCAAACGCTACCTTGGATAACTTGACAGTCAACCCAGCCTTACGAAGGCGATCGAGTACTTCCTTTAGATGATCAAGGTGGTCTTCAAAGGTCTCGGAAAATACGACGACATCATCAAGATAGTGATACAAGTATTCAAATTTGATGTCGGAGAAGACCCTATCTAGCAGTCTAATGAGAACAGATGCCTCCGTGGGGAGCCCCAAAGGCACGCGTTTGTACTAATACAAGTTCCAATCCGTGGCAAAAGCAGTTAGATGTTTCGATTCTTCAGTTAGCGGAATGTGGTTGTACGCCTGATTAAGGTCTATGATGGTAAAGAACTTGCTTTCCGAAACCATGAAAAACAAGAATGAAGATCAGGAAGGGGCACAGATTGTAACACCACCTTACGATTTAAAGCTGTATAGTCATCACAGGCCTGAAGCCGCCTTGGGGTTTCGGCAGCAGGAAAATGGGCGATGAATACGCCGACTTAGAAGGTCGAATAATACCATCTTTTAGCATCTGATCGATGATCTCTTTAAGAACCTTCATTTTAGGAGGAGACAGCCTATAAGGCGGAAATCTAACTGGAATCGAATCCGTAACCTCAATCTTGTATTCGATAAGGTCAGGAAAGCCAAAGCTGCCTCTATGGATCAGTGGTAGAGTGTCGGCCTCCGGATCCCAAGATAGCAGGTTCAAACCCGGCAGAGGTAGTCGGATTTTTGAAGGGAGGAAAAAAGTCCATTCGACACTCCATGTCGTACGATATCGGCATGTAAAAGATCTCTGGTGACACATTTGGTGTTTACACGACAAAATTAAGTAAATCTCAGCCATAGACGCCCAAGAGAGTTTCGGTTTACTCGGTCTGCCATCTGGTGGGCCTAGAGTAAAACGGAACGTCGAAATTGACAAGCAGACAGCCAGATGGCGTCAACTTGAAATGTCTGCACACGGTAGCTGAGGCCATACGATTATTATTATTATTATTATTATTATTATTATTATTATTATTATTATTATTATTATTATTATTATTATTATTATTATTATTATTATTAGTAACGCCAAGAGTATCGGAAAATACATCAGGAAATGATTGACACAATTTACGAATACTTTCAGCCTGCTCCTCAGGTAGATATCTAAGGTCCAACAACATCTCATCCTGCGTAGGCGAAACAGATGAACATGACACAACTCATTTATACTTCTGAGTAGGTAGTTAAAGTATCCGTAATTTATATTTCGCTCCCTCGATCTTTCAGTATTTATGAGCGGTTAGCTAATAATAATAAAGTTCATATATCCCAGTAATTGCAGTTTAAGTCCCTGGAGTAGTAGGAGTAGTTTTGATAGAAAGATTTTAGAAATTATTATTGTAGAGAAACCTCGTAATGTTCAGTAGGCCTAATTAAGGACACTTTTATTCTCCGTCCCGTGGAGTAGGGAAAATAATAGTAATCCACCAGCAGTAATAATGACATAACCACATTTCAGTAAAATTGTAGTGAAGATAAGGTATAATATACACTGACTGACAGAGCAAATGCAACACCAAGAAGGAGTGGTTCGAAAGGGATGAAAGTTGGGGAAAAAACAGAGACGGCACGGACGAATAATTGATGTTTATTTCAAACCGATATGCAGGTTACACAATGCGCACGGCATCGACTCAGTAGGATGTAGGACCACCGCGAGCGGCGATGCACGCAGAAAGACGTCGAGGTACAGAGTCAATAAGAGTGCGGATGGTGTCCTGAGGGATGGTTCTCCATTCTCTGTCAACCATTTGCCACAGTTGGTCGTCCGTACGAGGCTGGGGCAGAGTTTGCAAACGGCGTCCAATGAGATCCCACACGTGTTCGATTGGTGAGAGATCCGGAGAGTACGCTGGCCACGGAAGCATCTGTACACCTCGTAGAGCCTGTTGGGAGATGCGAGCAGTGTGTGGGCGGGCATTATCCTGCTGAAACAGAGCATTGGGCAGCCCCTGAAGGTACGGGAGTGCCACCGGCCGCAGCACATGCTGCACGTGGCTGTGGGCATTTAACGTGCCTTGAATACGCACTAGAGGTGACGTGGAATCATACGCAATAGCGCCCCAAACCATGATGCCGCGTTGTCTAGCGGTAGGGCGCTCCACAGTTACTGCCGGATTTGACCTTTCTCCACGCCGACGCCACACTCGTCTGCGGTGACTATCACTGACAGAACAGAAGCGTGACTCATCGGAGAACACGACGTTCCGCCATTCCCTCATCCAAGTCGCTCTAGCCCGGCACCATGCCAGGCGTGCACGTCTATGCTGTGGAGTCAATGGTAGTCTTCTGAGCGGACGCCGGGAGTGCAGGCCTCCTTCAACCAATCGACGGGAAATTGTTCTGGTCGATATTGGAACAGCCAGGGTGTCTTGCACATGCTGAAGAATGGCGGTTGACGTGGCGTGCGGGGCTGCCACCGCTTGGCGGCGGATGCGCCGATCCTCGCGTGCTGACGTCACTCGGGCTGCGCCTGGACCCCTCGCACGTGCCACATGTCCCTGCGCCAACCATCTTCGCCACAGGCGCTGCACCGTGGACACATCCCTATGGGTATCGGCTGCGATTTGACGAAGCGACCAACCTGCCCTTCTCAGCCCGATCACCATACCCCTCGTAAAGTCGTCTGTCTGCTGGAAATGCCTCCGTTGACGGCGGCCTGGCATTCTTAGCTATACACGTGTCCTGTGGCACACGACAACACGTTCTACAATGACTGTCGGCTGAGAAATCACGGTACGAAGTGGGCCATTCGCCAACGCCGTGTCCCATTTATCGTTCGCTACGTGCGCAGCACAGCGGCGCATTTCACATCATGAGCATACCTCAGTGACGTCAGTCTACCCTGCAATTGGCATAGAGTTCTGACCACTCCTTCTTGGTGTTGCATTTGCTCTGTCAGTCAGTGTATTAGACAGTATCTTGCCAGTTATATTCGTGTTTTTCTTCGTGTACGGCAATCCTTTTGATACTTAAGCATTTAACCAAACGCAGTGTAGTGTAGTGTAATGTAGATACGTTGTAGTATAGATACAGTACATTTAGATAGTGCCATATCTTGCCTGCTATATTCGTGTGTTATCTTTCGTGTGTATCTTTTAGACCGTAATACTAATAATAAATTTTCTAAGCATTTAGCTTCGTTGGTAATCTTTGAGTACAGTAGTTCTTGCAAATTTCATTTCTGTTGTGCTTAGTAGTGACATACGGTACCGGTATCGTAATTACGATACGTCTGAAAGTAGTTCAAAAATTACTGTAGTGTACTGTACAGTAGTATACGAGTAATATCCTATTAGAATTTAGTGTGCTTATTTTATTATTGTAAAATATTTGTGTAGTACTGGTGTAGTAGAGGTATCCGTAGAAACTCTTACTAAAATACTGTTGTTGTAATTAGGATAGGCTTAATTGCAGTTTGGAATTGTGTAGTTCTTGTGTATTACTTTCGATATTCAGTAATTAACAGCAGTTTTTATCCTGTTAGGGGTTGTAGGATAAAAAATAGAGCACGACTAAGTAGTATTGTAGTGTAGTCGTATATTTATTACCTTATTGTAGTGTGATTTTTGAGTACTATCCCAGACTATATATCCCTCCGTTCATTTATTTTTTGCAAATAAGTTATTTTATTTTTAATTTCATTTTTTTCCACGTAAAGAATGGCTAAGGAGTGTGAGCGTACGAACTGTGGGTGTGACGAGGCATTGAGGGGTATGATGGAGGAGTTGGAAAGTTTGAGGGAGATAATTAGGATTCTCACAGAAGACAGGAAGGAAGATAGGACTCCCTCAAACAATGTACAGGTTACAGTAGGTGTACAAGAGGGAGGGGAAGGAAAGGGGGAGTTGTAGAAGATAGGTGGTCTAATGTTCTAAGGGGAAGGAGATTGCAGGCTAAGGGCTCTATTCAGGATCATAATTCAGGACAGGTGTCTGTGAAAAATCGGTACGAGTCACTCCAGGTAGAACAACAGAGGGAAGATGAGGGACAGGGAACTGTTGGTGAGATGTGTGGAAATAAGAGGAAGGGAAAAGGTAGGAAAGGGAAATGTAGAGTAGAGGATAGGAAAAGACAGGTGGAACAGGGTCATGGGAAGGAGAAAAGGGAGGAGGAAGTAGCTTCTGCAGCTATCAGGAAAGATAGGGCTGACCAGGAGGGGAGGGGATCAAATGAGGTGGGTAGGGTTGAGGCTCTGGTCATGGGGGATTCCATCGTTAGACACGTGGGGCAAGTGTGTGGAGGAATGGGAACCAGGTGTAGAATGTTATCCAGGAATTAGATTGAGGCAGATGTTGAGGAAAGTAGAAGAGAGGGAGGAGGGGAAGGAGAAGGTGGTAGTGTTTCACGTTGGTACCAACAACGTAAGGCAAGCTGATAGAAGTACAAACGTAATTGGAGATGTGTGGGATCTGGTAAATGCAGCACGGGTGAAGTTTAAGAAAGCGGAGATTGTTATTAGTGGAATACTGTGTAGGAGGGATACTGACTGGAGGGTGATTGGGGATTTAAATGAGACTATGGACTGGGTATGTGGGAAACTAGGAGTGAAATTTCTATATCCTAATGGGTGGGTAGGAGATAGGGATCTGCGCTCAGATGGCCTTCATTTAAACCGCAATGGTACGTATAAGTTAGGAAATTTGTTTGGAAGGGTAATAGGGAAGTACATTCAGGGAAATGGGATGGCCTAGGGAGCGGTGATAAGGGAACAGGGAACTGGAAATCAATTAGGGATGACATAAATTGTTAGTGTTGAACTGTAGAAGTATTGTAAAGAAAGGAATAGAATTAAGTAATTTAATAGATATATATTTACCAGATATTGTAATAGGAGTCGAATCATGGCTGAGAAGTGATATAATGGATGCAGAAATTTTCTCACGGCACTGGAGTGTGTATCGTAGAGATAGGATAGGAATTGTGGGAGGGGGAGTGTTCATTCTCGTGAAAGAAGAATTTGTAAGCTACGAAAAAGTTAAACATGAGACACATGAAATTCTAGGTGTAAGGCTCAGTTCTAAAGATAATAGGCAACTTGATATATTTGGAGTGTACAGATCGGGAAAGAGCACTGACGCGGATTCGGAATTATTTGATAGGATAGTCAGCTATGTGGGAAACTACATGGAAAGAAATGTGATTGTAGCGGGAGATCTGAATTTGCCAGATGTCAATTGGGAAGGAAATGTGAACGACAGGAAGCATGACCAACAAATGGCAAATAAGTTAATATGGGAAGGACAGCTGATTCAGAAAGTGATGGAACCAACCAGAGGGAAAAATATCCTGGATGTGGTGCTGATAAAACCAGATGAGCTCTATAGGGAAACTGAAGTAATAGATGGTATTAGTGATCATGAAGCTGTTCTTGTGGTAGTTAAAAATAAATGTGACGGAAAGGAAGGTCTTAAAAGTAGGACTATTAGGCATTACCATATGGCTGATAAAGCAGGCATGAGGCAGTTTCTAAATAGTAACTATGATCGGTGGAAAACGGTAAATAAAAATGTAAACAGACTCTGGGATGGGTTTAAAGACATTGTTGAGGAATGCGAAAACAGGTTTGTACCTTTAAGGGTGGTAAGGAATGGTAAAGACCCACCTTATTATAATAGAGAAATAAAGAGACTAAGAAGGAGGTGCAGACTGGAAAGAAATAGTTAGAAATGGCTGTGGAAGTAAGGAGAAATTGAAGGAATTTACTAGAAAATTGAATCTAGCAAAGAGGCAGCTAAGGATAACATGATGGCAAGCAGAATTGGTAGTCATACAAATTTTAGTGAAAAATGGAAGGGTATGCATAGGTATTTTAAGGCAGAAACCGGTTCCAAGAAGGACATTCCAGGAATAATTAATGAACAAGGGGAGTGTGTTTATGAGGATCTTCAAAAGGCAGAAGTATTCAGTAAGCAGTATGTAAAGACTGTTGGTTACAAGGATAATATCGAGATAGAGGAGGAGACTACGGCCAGAGAAGTAATATTATTTACATATGATAAAAATGACATTTACAATAAGATACAAAAGTTGAAAACCAGAAAAGCGGCTGGAATTGATCAGATTTCTGGAGATAAACTAAAGACAGTGGGTTGGGATATAGTACCATATCTGAAGGAGCTATACCAGATTAATGGAGAGTTGCTATTGTAGCCCCTGTGTATAAAGGAAAGGTTGATAGACATAAAGCTGAAAATTACAGGCCAGTAAGTTTGAAATGCATTGTATGTAAGCTTTGGGAAGGCATTCTTTCTGATTACATTAGACATGTTTGTGAAATTAATAACTGGTTCGATAGAAGGCAATTCGGTTTTAGGAAAGGTTATTCCACTGAAGCTCAACTTGTAGGATTTCAGCATGATATAGCAGATATCTTGGATTCTGGAGGTCAAATGGACTATATCGCGATTGACCTGTCTAAAGCATTTGATAGGGTGGATCATGGGAGACTACTGGCAAAAATGAGTGCAATTGGACTATACAAAAGAGTGAGTGAATGGGTTGCTATATTTCTTTATCTGACCCTGTAATAATTAAGAGGGGAATTCCTCAAGGCAGTATTATCGGACCTTTATGTTTTCTGATATATGCAAATGATATCAGTAAAGGAGTGGAATCGGAGGTAAGGCTTTTTGCGGAGGATGATGGTATTCTCTATAAAGTGATAAATAAGTTACAAGATTGTGACCAACTGCAACGTGACCTCGAAAATGTTGTGAGATGGACAGCAGGCAATGGTACGTTGATAAACGGGGTTTAATGTGAGGTTGTGAGTTTCACAAATAGGAAAAGTCCTCTCAGTTTTAATTATTGCGTTGATGGGGTGAAAGTTCCTTTTGGGGATCATTGTAAGTATCTAGGTGTTAATATAAGGAAAGATCTTCATTGGGGTAATCACATTAATGGGATTGTAAATAAAGGGTACAGATCTCTGAACATGGTTATGAGGGTGTTTAGGGGTTGTAGTAAGGATGTAAAGGAGAGGGCATATAAGTCTCTGGTAAGACCCCAACTAGAGTATGGTTCCAGTGTATGTGACCCTCACCAGGATTACCTGATTCAAGAATTGGAAAAAATCCAAAGAAAAGCAGCTCGATTTGTTCTGGGTGATTTTCGACAAAAGAGTAGCGTTACAAAAATGTTGCAAAGTTTGGGTTGGGAAGAATTGAGAGAAAGAAGAAAATCTGCTCGACTAAGTGGTACGTTTCGAGCTGTCAGCGGAGAGATGGCGTGGAATGACATTAGTAGACGAATAAGTTTGAGTGGCGTTTATAAAATTAGGAAAGATCACAATATGAAGATAAAGTTGGAATTCAAGAGGACAAACTGGGGCAAATATTCATTTATAGGAAGGGGAGTTAGGTATTGGAATAACTTACCAAAGGAGACGTTCAATAAATTTCCAATTTCTTTGAAATCATTTAGGAAAAGGCTAGGAAAGCGACAGATAGGGAATCTGCCACCTGGGCGACTGCCCTAAATGCAGATCAATATTGATTGAACATGCGGACTCAGCCGGAGACCCTAGTCACTTTACATTATTGGAGTTCGTGGAGGTCGCACCAGAAGTTGAGCAGGAGGGGGTGCTATTGGCATTAGGGCAATTCTTGGCTGGGTGCGTAAACGAACCACATTTGAAACATTCTTGTGATGGCCCTACTCCATTCTTTGTCCACTCGATTTTATCACTGGGCACTTGTTACGCAGATGATCCGTAGACCCACAAGCATAGCACTTGCGGGTGGTGAAAGTTCGGCGAGGTGGAGGCCGAAAACTACTAGACGATGGAGGGGGCTCCTTCGCAACTCGTAAGGTGTTGGCATACCTCATACCTTCGGCTGAGACAGCCATAGCCTCTAATTCTGCGAAGGTTTGGGGACGAGACTCAAAGCATATATAAATCTATAAGGTGGAGGGGTACCTTCAGCAATAGTTTGCACTATTTGGTCCTCGGAAAAATGCAGAGCGAACCCTCGGGTATAAAATTTGATATTTAGAATGAAGTCCGCAAGATTTTCGTCCAGACGTTGTACCCTAAAATAGAACTTCTGTATTAAAGAGGACATTTCCCTAGCCGGAATGAAATTCGCCAAAAGGTGAGCATGGAAGTCTTCTATCGATGAGCGATCAGCACTGGATTTAACTATTTTGTCCGAGAGGACGCCTACGGAATATGGATACATAATTTGAAGAATTTGAGAGTGAGAGAGGGAAAACACTAGAGCATGATCTTGAAATTCAACTAAGAATCTGAGAAATGAAATGATATCATTGGTGGAGTTTATTTGAGAATTTAGAAATTCCCCTAAGAAACATAGCCAATGGATGGGGCAAACTACTAAACCAGGGTGACATAATTGATGACGGTCTACAGGGTTGAGAGGCTTCACACACAGCATTGTTCTAAAAGAAAGGTGGAATTTGTTTCGGATGATCAGACTCAGTTTCCAATGGGGCCGGTGTTTATTGAGTTGCCACAGATTTTCTACCTTCTACCATTTTGGAAGAATCATCCTCACTTACTATGTTTATCACATGAGCTTGGTCGGTTTTGGGAGCAGCTGCCCCAGTCAACAATTGATTAACTCTATTTGACATTCCTGATAGATGGTTAACTAAATTACTAGCCTCCTTAGCATGGTCCTCTTTCAACTTTAGAGACAATAGGTCCCTAGCCCTATTATAAAAATGGAACAATCTAGCCTGTACTCTTTTAAGTTGGTTAGCAGATGGATCGCTTACTTCAAAAAACTAACTACAGACGCTAATTCGGTGGTATTGTCAGTGATAGTGGATAGAGCCCCATCGATTTCCTTCTCCCCCACAATTGGGATACAAATAAGCAATTCTAATGACTCTTTAAGTTGGGCAGTATCTGCCGCAACTGTGCCTCCAGATTGAACATTTCTAATGAGTACCTAATAAATCAATTCCTCCTTGCGCAAGTACCCGGGATGGAGAACTTCGCGAGGGCCAGACATGATGATAGAAAACTTACAAATTTAGAAAAATTCCAGCGACCGAGAAAATTCTTAGAGTTCGGCGCGCATCCTATGTTTAGCCGTCAAAAGGGGCTTAATTTAGAGCCATTCAACCACGCTCTGCTATCATTTTTTCCGGGGTATTTCTGGAACGCAGAGAGGTGAAAGAAGGTGCGGGCTTGAATGGGTCTAACTACAACATCAAGAATAAAATTAAAATTTTAACAAAGGTTATATTTATTTAGAATCTCAAAAATTAACAAATAACATAACAGGTACAATTAGCAATCTTGAAACAAGACTTGGAAAAATCCAAGATTCAGAACTTTAACAATTTTGGGCTTCAAGCCCCTAATTTTAAATTTCTGAGCTACAAGCTCAACTTTACAAAATTTCAATTCAAAATGTGGAACAATTTAGTCAAGGACAGAAATTCCCTCATTCAAGAGCGCTTGCTCCCTAAATTACAATATCTAGCCTTCCAGAGGCACTCTTTACTGTTACAAAACTTTGAAAAAGAGCTAACAGGCTCTCAGTTTTTTCAGCCTACTCAAGGCAACATTACATCAAAATCTTACAATCTCTGGCCTCTCAAGGCACGAATTTACAAGTTGAAATAGTTTTAAAGAGGGGTATCTAGTATCCAACCTACGGGGCCTTTGCGAAAAGAACCGGTTAAACAAACGGCCCGAACACAAACTGAATGGAGGCGTACACTGCGCTCACAGATAATGAAAAATTAAAACCTACAGGGCTCTCGGCAGATGAAACTGGGACTATTCCCAAACTAGAGAGGTGGCTCGAATGGAAATAACTTCAATACATTACAGAAACGAAAGGTTGCGAAAACGTAGCCACCTCAAACCAAAATGAAGGGGAGCTCGGGAGGGTAACTCACTCTCTATCCCCGATTTACTGTTAAACTTAGTGAAAATTTTACATTAGCCAAAAGAAGATTTACATTTTAGAAAAGTTTGTTACATAGTTAAAGATTCGGACCTTCCCCCCGTATTAATTTGCGGATACAGCAAGAAAGATAGGATTTATGTGGCCATTACATTGTAGATGTTCTGCTGGCCGAAGAAAGAGGCGCCCCGCCTCCTGCCTTAACACACACACTTAGAAAGGCGGCGATCAATTGACAAGATAGCCAGAAAAGCCGCAGTTTATATACCCTCAGGGAATGTTTGAGAGGATTCTGGGCTAATCCGTACACACCTTCTAAATTTTATTGGTTAAACTCAAAAGTTACACTCAAAATCGAACAAGAAGCCTGTGATAGGTTGAAAATTAATTACAGTAATTTTTCATTGGCCAGATTCAAAACTGGCGGAATGAGACAGGAGTACTGCAAACCTAGAGTTACAAAACCAAATGAAAGTTGAGAAAACCTATAAACACACAGTTTCTTTCAATAAGACCTTCCTTTACATTGCACCATAGTGCATGATCAGAGTTTTTCAGTAGTGAAATCTGTGGAAAAAGGTCCAAACTTCTAGATGTATAGCAAAACAAAACAAGGAGAAATTCAATCAGCTTAGGTAACTTCACAATAACACAATTACAGTAGCCTACTTAATATTTCAGTGGTGACATCTTCTGATTAAAGTTCCAACTTGATGTGTTATCAGTTTCACTTTTTGATCGATAGAGGAGTTTATCAAGGCGCTTATTTTGAATGAGAGGAGTTGGGGTGTACCTCCCGGTACAATTATTGTTACTATTATTATTATTAATTATTATTATTATTATTATTATTATTATTATTATTATTATTATTATTATTATTATTATTATTATTATTTCCAAACGAAACAAAACTTAACCTCCAGGGTACAACTTAATTGAGCAAGAAGTTTACATACATCATCTTCTTCTTCTTAATCTGTTTACCCTCCAGGGTTGGTTTTTCCCACGGACTCAGCGAGGGATCCTACCTCTACCGCCTCAGGGGCAGTGTCCTGGAGCGTGAGACTTTTGGTCGGGGGATACCACTGGGGAGAAAGACCAGTACATCGCCCAGGCGTCCTCACCTGCTATGCTGAATAGGGGCCTTGTCGGGGTGGGGGGGAGGATTGGAAGGGGTAGACAAGGAAGAGGGAAGGAAGCGGGCGTGGCCTTAAGTTAGGTACCATCCGGCATTTGCCTGGAGGAGAAGTGTGAAACCACGGGAAACCACTTCGAGGATGGCTGAGGAGGGAATCGAACCCCCCTATACTCAGTTGATCTCCCGAGGCTGAGTGGACCCCGTTCCGGCCCTCGTACATCTTTTCAAATTTCGTGACAGAGCCGAGAATTAATCCCGGGCCTCCGAGGGTGGCAGCCAATTACACTAACCACTACACCACAGAGGTGGGCAGTTTACATACATCATTTTTGATATCGAAAAGGGGCAGAAGACTTCCTTATGTTTACTTCAGTATTACTTAAACTTATAAATATCGTAAGGAAATATATATATTTGCTATTTGTTTTACGTCGCACCGACACAGATAGGTCTTATGGCGACGATGGGACAGGAAAGGCCTAGGAATGGGAAGGAAGCGGCCGTGGCCTTAATTAAGGTACAGCCCCAGCATTTGCCTGGTGTGAAAATGGGAAACCACGGAAAACCATTTTCATTGCTGGCGACAGTGAGGTTCGGACCCACTATCTCCCGGATGGGAGCTCACAGCAGCGCGCTCCTAACCGCACGGCCAACTCGCCCGGTGGAGCAAGAACCTCTCTAGGGCCAGACATAATGAAACAAATTATGACAATCGAGACCGACTTTCAACCTATTAGGTCGTGTTACGTACATTTAGTACGTGTAGAAGACATGTTGTCCGCCTCTGTTATGTAGTGGTTAGTATGATTAGCTGCCACCCCCAGAGGCCCGGGTTCGATTCCCGGCTCTGCCACAAAATTTGAAAACTGGTACGAGGGCTGGGACGGGGTCCACTCAGCCTCGGGAGGTCAACTGAGTAGAGGTGGGTTCGATTCCTATCTCAGCCATCCTCGAAGTGGTTTTCCGTGGTTTCCCAGTTCTCCTCCAGACAAATGCTGGGATGGTACCTAACTTAAGGCCACGGCCGCTTCCTTCCATCTTCCTTGTCTATCCCTTCCAATCTTCCCATCCCGCACCAAGGCCCCTGTTAAGCATTGCACGTGAGGCCGCCTGGGAGAGGTACTTGTCATTCTCCCCAGTTGTATCCCACCACCCAATGTCTCACGATCCAGCACACTGCCCTTGAGGTGGTAGAGGTGGGATCCCTCACCGAGTCCGAGGAGAAAAAACAACCCTGGAGGGTAAGCAGATTAAGAAAGAAAGAAGGAAAGAAAGAAAGAAGAGATGTTAAGTACAGAACAAAAGTGGCCAACCGGACACCAGTGGGATCCGAACCGACAGCCTCCTAATTTCGCGTCGGGTGCTCTACCAATTGAGCTATGATGGCCTAGGTCATCCGTGTTCTGTTGCAAAGGATCTAATCTACGAGTCTGGCATTACTGCCATCACACCGTACAGTGCGTTCAAGTCGTCCGTTGTGGGCCACGTCAATGAATATTGAATTTTCACGACCGCATTGTAATCGAAACCGACTTTCAACCTATTAGGTCGTGTTACGTACATTTAGTACGTGTTGAAGAGATGTTAAGTACAGGACAAAATGACTAACCGGACACCATTGAGATCCGAAACCACAACCTCCCGTTTTCGCGCCGGTTACTCTACCAATTAAGCTATGGTGGCCTAGGTCTTCCTTGTTCTGTTGGAAAGGATCTAAGGTACAGGTCTGTCACTACTGCCATCACACCGTAGAACAACCGACGTGAAATCGGGAGCACAGAATGCACATTCATCTCTCCTGGAGAAACAAAGTGGTACTAGCTGTAATCAGTGGCGGTTCGTGCTTAAAGGGGTTTTGGGCGCCACCTCGCAGCCTTTTCAAAAAACATTAAACGTTAGTTCACTCTGTAACTGATTACATAAAGAGATGAACAAATTAAGTCGAACATATGTGGTGTGATATTCAGTTATCTTCATCATCATCATCATCATCATCATCATCATCATCATCATCATCATCATCTGTTTACCCTCCAGGGTCGGCTTTTCCCACGGACTCTGCGAGGGATCCCACCTCTACCGCCTCAAGGGCAGTGTCCTGGAGCTTCAGACTCTTGGTTGGGGGATACAACTGGGGAGAATGACCAGTACCTCGCCCAGGCGGCCTCACCTGCTATGCTGAACAGGGGTCTTGTGGAGAGATGGGAAGATTGGAAGAGAGTGGCAAGGACGAGGGAAGGAAGCGGGCGTGGCCTTAAGTTAGGTACCATCCCGGCCTTTGACTGGAGGAGAAGTGGGAAACCACGGAAAACCACTTCCAGGATGGCTGAGGTGGGAATGGAACCCACCTCTACTCAGTTGACCCCCCGAGGCTGAGTGGACCCCGTTCCAGCCCTCGTACCACTTTTCAAATTTCGTGGTAGAGCCGGGAATCGAACCCGGGTCTCCGGGGGTGGCAGTTATTCACACTAACCACTACACCACAGAGGCGGACGATATTCAGTTATACAATGTTATATTTTTTATCTCGGCTGTCCGGCTCCATGGCTAAATGGTTAGCGTGGTGGCCTTTGGTCACAGGGGTCCCGGGTTCGATTCCAGGCAGGGTCGGGAATTTAAAACGTAATTGGTTAATTTCGCTGACATGGGACTGGGTGTATATGTCGTCTTCATCATCATTTCATCGTCATCACGACGCGCAGGTCGCCTACGGGCGCAAATCAAAAGACCTGTATCTGGTCAGCCGAACTTGTCCTCGGTCACTCCCGGCACTAAAAGCCATACGCCATCTTATCATCTATCTCGGCGTCCGACTCGTTGGCTGAATGGTCAGCGTACTGGCCTTCGGTTCAGAGGGTCCCGGGTTCGATTCCCGGCCGGGTCGGGGATTTTAACCGTCATTGGTTAATTCTAATGGCCCGGGGGCTGGGTGTTTGTGCTGTCCCCAACATCCCTGCAACTCACACACCACATATAACACTATCCTCCACCACAATAACACGCAGTTACCTACAAATGGCAGATGCCGCCCACCCTCATCGGAGGGTCTGCCTTACAAGGGCTGCACTCTGCTAGAAATAGCCACACGAAAAAAAATCTATCTCGGCTGTAAATATTTTGCTCTTCTATTTTCAAGAAAATGGCAAACGCTTTCAGACCATGGCTGCTGTCCAGCAAGCATGATGTTCTCTCTTTAGTCGTGAGGCGCTCGGAATGTGGCAGCAGAGCCCTGAGTAGGACTCCAGACTTTGCAAGTGTGCGGGGTGCGGGAGGAGTCTGGAAGGACGATATGGACTACTAGTCAGGGGGTGAGAAGAGTGCAGGCGGGTGTAAGCGCTGAACGGCGGAGCCTTCAGCAACATCGCCAATCTCTTTACAGTGTACCTAGGCTTTTCCGCCCCACGTCTTACATTAATTGTTTTTAGAAATTAATTCCAAAACATTTTACAAAACAATGAATTCCATTATACTGACTATTTAAACAATTCAGTTCTATACAGAAGCTAAAATCATCATCATCATCATCATCTGTTTACCCTCCAGGTTCGGCTTTTGCCTCGGACTCAGCGAGGGATCCCACCTCTACCGCCTCAAGGGCAGTGTCCTGGAGCTTCAGACTCTTGGTCGGGGGATACAACTGGGGAGAATGACCAGTACCTCGCCCAGGCGGCCTCACCTGCTATGCTGAACAGGGGCCTTGTGGAGGGATGGGAAGATTGGAAGGGATAGACAAGGAAGAGGGAAGGAAGCGGCCGTGGCCTTAAGTTAGGTACCATCCCGGCATTCGCCTGGAGGAGAAGTGGGAAACCACGGAAAACCACTTCGAGGATGGCTGAGGTGGGAATCGAACCCACCTCTACTCAGTTGACCTCCCGAGGCTGAGTGGACCCCGTTCCAGCCCTCGTACCACTTTTCAAATTTTCGTGGCAGAGCCGGGAATCGAACCCGGACCTCCGGGGGTGGCAGCTAATCACGCTAACCACTACACCACAGAGGCGGACCAGAAGCTAAAATAAAGATTCAAAATGTAACCATAACGTGACAGCACTATTTGTAGAGTGGTCAAATTGTTAAGTACGGTTTCATGCTCTGAAATTTGAGCACAGAGAGAGAAATTCGAGAGTGCACTGTTTATTTGTTTACATGAATGTTGTTATTATCACTTGAAGGGTCGGGGGAAAAACCAGGTAAGTCACTTTTTTTCTCGAAATTGAGATATTGTTACAGTCCGCTTCAGAGTGATCATGCGCATCTATTGAGAGGTCGGAAATGGAAATAAAGCAGGCGAGTTAGGAGAAATAAGCGCCCAAAGTTTCGCTGTAAGGGGAAAGAACTAGGGAAGTCAAGCGCAAAGAGGAAAGAAGCAGGCAAGTCAATGATGCCTCAGCTGGCCACGAGAGGGCAGAGCAAATTTCGCGGCACTATCTGTCTTGACTTTGTTCTCTGTGCTTCCCTCCATTTAGTTGATGTGTTGTTTTTGTTCATCCACGAGGTTATGGTTGTATTGTGAGCTGTGTGTCGCGAGTGTGTGTTAGCGGTTATGGCTTCCAGTGCTGATGAACTTGTAAAACATGAAGCAAAAAAAACGAAAGATTACTGGACGGATGTCAGAGGTGAACAAGAAACTGAAACTTTCTACCCACGAACCTGCCCCCCCCCCCCCTTGTCATTGTAAACGATTTGACTGTTATATCACGAGTGAAGCGGACAGGAAAGAAATATTACGCCAGTTCAACAGTCTACAGTCTCACAATGAACAAAATAGGTATTTGGAAGGGTTGATTACGGTTATGCCCGTGGCGCAAAGAAAGCCGCGGAAGGATGAAGAAGTTGCTCAGTTTCGCGGAGCTAGCTATGCTTACAGATTGCGTATTGGTCGAGAGGCGTTGGCATTTCAGGACGTTCAGGTATGTGCGAAAGCATTTTGTGCAATTCATGGCATAAGCAAAAATAAGCTTCACTATCTGCAGAAAGGTCTGAAATCACATGGATGTGCACCAGTGGATAAAAGGGGTAAGCTTCTACAAAACACAGACAACTATATAAGGCAATTGCGACTATGATTGAGAATCACATTAAAAGTTTCAGAGGCCGTCAGAGTCACTACAGCCTGAAGGACTCCAAGAAAACATACTTGCCGGAAGATTTAAACATTAAGAAAATGTTCAGTCTTTTTAAAGAACTTCATCCTACCACGACTGTGTCTTATGACACATATCGAATGATTTTCAACAGGAAATTTAATATTTCGTTTGGCCATCCTCGAACAGACACTTGTGCAGAGTGCGATGAATTCACTGCAAAAGTCAAAACTCTGAAGATGGCGAATGATCAAACACAGATTGATCGTTTAACGAAGATGAACATTCTTCATAAGAAAAAGGCTCAAGCATTTTACGACCGCAAAAGGAAAAGTAAGCTCTCGGCAAGGAAAAATAAAAAGAAGGTGGCTATCTGCATAGACTTTGCTAAAAATGTATCCCTACCACATATAGCTACCAATGACGTTTATTATAAACGACAACTGTCTATGTATTCGTTCAATATCCATGTTCTTGCAACAGGCCAATCAATTTTTTATATCTATCCAGAATGTATTGCAAAAAAGGCCCGAATGAAGTGACCTCATTCTTGTTTCACTTCATCACACATATCATGGATGAAGGCACTGAAGAACTCTCAATTTTCTGCGATTCCGCAGGTGGTCAGAATAAAAACTATACTGTATTCCGCTACATTCATTATGTAACACACAATCAAATTGCTGGCCTGAAGGACATCAAACTTACATTCCCCGTGCGTGACCATTCGTACTTGGAGTGCGATAAAAATGTCGGCTTATGGAATCTAAATGCGTTGATGGAAACATCTGAAGATTTCAAAGAAATGGTGAAAGCGTCCAGATGTAAACCACCCCCTTTCACTGTGGTCAGCGTTACTCAACAAATGGTGCTAGACTGGAAGACGATGTTGGACTCAAAATATGCTGCAAAATGCCCATTCAAAATGCAGCCTATTAAGGTAATAGCTTCTGCATCCAGCCACAGCCGTATGCTGCAGTATCGCATGACTTACTAGGGAGGAATGCAAACGGGGATTATAAGGGCACCACGACAAAGTCTACCATTGAAGGATGGGCTTTGTTGATCTTCCCACTCCAGCTTATAATGGTAAATTTAACTTTTAAAAAATCACTTGTTTCCTAAAACATCAATTTGTCGCAGTCTACTGAGATATTTCCGTTCTTTATTCTAGGTCTTCTCCCGATTTCCAAAGAAAAATTCAAAGATATACAAAGTATGATGAAGTTTTGCAGTCCTCATGCTTGCAAGTTCTTCAGTCAGCTTTCTCACAACTAGATGATGCGAGTCTGTTCCACTTGACTTACCAGTTTTTTTCCACCTCAAGCGTGTACTTTGATACGGTTTTGTGGAATAACACCATTGTGGGACAAATACAATGCCTAGAGCTCTGATTCCATATTTTCTGAAACCTAGTTGTTTTTTTCTGGAAATTAAAATTACTTAATATGCTGATACACTGATGTCACAATAATTTGATCATTAAAATTGATTTTCCTCAAGTTTAAAAAATATTGACTCCCCTGCTTTTTTCCCCTGACCCTTCACTTGTGATTGTGATAAATGAAGTACAGTGCCATAGCAGTCGGGATTGTATTAGCTGTTAGCCTGTTAATGTGTGTGCATAAATGTCATTGTAGTGTCCGACTCGTCGGCTGAACGGTCAGCGTACTGGCCTTCGGTTCAGAGGGTCCCGGGTTCGATTCCCGGCCGGGTCGGGGATTTTAACCTCAATTGGTTAATTCCTACGGCTCGGGGGCTGGGTGTATGTGTTGTCTTCATCATCATTTCATCCTCATCACGACGCGCAGGTCGCCTACGGGAGTCAAATAGAAAGACCTGCAACTGGCGAGCCGAACCCGTCCTGGGATATTCCGGCCCTAAAAGCCATACGATATTTCATTCATTTCATTGTAGTGTAGTTAATTAATGCTGTAGTGCAAGCAGATTTAAATCTAACAAAGTTTTTAATTAATCACTTCCAAGAAATTATTTTTTGAAGTGCTTGCTCGAGGAGGCTGCATTAAGTTTCTTTTTTACTTTAGAGCCAGTGGCGGTTCGTGACATTTTACTCTGACAGGGCTGTGCCGCCATCTCTTTCCCCTCCCCAATCGGTGGTCGAGTTTTCACTGACCAGCATCACGATACTTTTATAATAATAATAATAATAATAATAATAATAATAATAATAATAATAATAATAATAATAATAATAATAATAATAATAATAATAATAATAAATGTCTTCTGGAAAGGCTTGGTGGTGACATAATAAGGATGAAATGAATTGCGAAGGCGTCATAAACACCCAGTCCCCAAGTCAGGTAAATTAAGAGTACGAGGAGACTGATTTCGGCGAAGATGTGAACTATCAGCAATTTTTCTCCATACTTCAGTTGCGAGAATGGTTTATCCAGTACCTGTTTTATATGGTTCAGCCTGTTTACAAAATAAACCCCACACGGTCATTCACGTTATACACTGTACTTGTAACTTCAAATAAACTAAAATTGTTCTGAGAACAGTAATACTACTGAAATACACATTGTTTTTCAACTAATAACAATCAGTTGGCAGGGCGAGTGGCGATCTGAAGGACCGAAGCCTTGCCCACCTATCCCTTCGGTCCCCGCACCAATAGTTTATTCATCAGCTAACCGCACGAGGTGAGGAGAGGGGGGAGAAACGCAGTGCCTGGACTGCGATATCAGTCTCCGATGCCTTGCACTCAAAAATACGAGCGACGTTTTTTCTCTTTGCTTTCACGTTTTGTAAATGGAACGATGTGTCAGATGCTTACATTAGAATGTGATTTAGATTTCCATCTTTCTCACTTGAGGTTTGGGCTTCACCGATAGTCTTGGTAGGCCTCTGTATACGCCACTCGTGGCAACATTTATATTTCAATGAAAAGAAAATAACAGTGTTAGTGTTATTAAACAGTATATTTGCGGTTGCAGAAAAGTCCATCAGATCAGTCGATTGTCTATCTAATTTGATTTCTGATCACGTTGAAGAAAACCTAACCTCGATCAGCTTAATCCGATTGAAGATCTGAAAAGAAAATTAATCGGGCAACATTGCAATTCGTGACCACTGCCATATTGATTCTCTAAGGATGATGTCGAGCAAAGAAAAGGCTAAGTTTTTCAATGAATGATGGAGCCCTCTTACTTAATCTGGTAGATTATTGAAAACAATAAAACCAAGTGAATTGGCTGTGCGGTTAGGGGCACGCAGTTGTGAGCTTGCATTCGGGAGATAGTAGGTTCGAACCCCACTGTTGGCAGCCCTGAAAGTGGTTTTCCATGGTCTCCCATGTTCAAATCAGGAAAATGCTGGGGCTGTACATTAATTAAGCCACGGCCGATTCTTTCCCACTCCTAGCCCTTACCTACCCCATCGTCGCCATAAGACCTATTTGTGTCGGTGCGACGTAAAGTCAATTGAGGACCAAAGATGGAAAAGGGTGAAAGTGCCGAAATATGAAAAATGTTTTTTAAATTTTTTTAATAAGGGGATGTATTAGCCATGTCGCATATGGTGGTAACTTGTGCATGTGCCTGAGGTCATTGGTTTAGTTGGTAGGAAGTTCAACAGCTAGAGCCACAGTCCAATGTGCCCAGCTGAGTTTGTGGGGAAGGGTGAATGTGCCAGCGTCTCGTGCTGCAATTCTTCTGTGCTGTCCATTGTGTCAGTGTGCTATCACTCATGTATTTCCTCATGTCTGAGCCACTTAATTAAATAAATTAAATATGTAGAAGCTAAATATTGTTATGTAATTTTACAAAATGTATTGGATGTAGTATATTTGCACTTAAAAGGCCGTAGATAATCATTAATTTCTGGTCTCCTTTGGTAGAGAAGAGTGAAAGTGCCGTTGTGCTCGGGAATTCTATTATTAGAGTTTACTCGAAACATGTTTCTGGCGTCACCGTTTTCTCTCTTTAGTCCTCAATTGTAAAAAAGAGAAGAATGCTGTGTGGGCAAAAAGAAAAAGAGGCTGTATGGAAGGAAATTTCTTGCGATTTCAATGAAGTCAGTTGCGAATAATTGACAACAAACGAACAAATACACGCAAGTCCTTACTTAATGTAAATCTTTTGACAAACTTACTTTCATTACAAGAAAAAGAAAGAACTAGTTCATGCCTATCATGAAAAAATTCTTCTTAATATATTTGTCCATATTGTTAGATGACTTCATCAGAGTAATCCATATTAATTAAATTACTATAATATAACTGTAGTTATCAATCAGACTGGGGAACGGGCCACGCAACACTGCATGCAATGATCGGAGTACGGTATGAAAATTTCGAAAGAGCAAACAAGCATATTGCAGATAAGTTCAAGTTTTTGTCATGTTGGCTTATTAATTCTAAAGTGTGGTTTTACATGAATATTAATAAGCCAAAGATTAGAATTTATTTCAAGATGTGGAGTAATTTTATTGACAGAAATTAACCTTGTTCTTTGTTCAAGACCGGTATAAGATTGCGGTTATATGTGAGACTAACGACTACGGAAAACAAAATATTACGCAATACAAATCGCAACTTATACAAGAACTTCAATGTGCTATCACTGACATTTTTAATCAGATGTATTTAATGAAGGAATAGCACCCTTGAGTTTAAACATTGCAGGCAATGATTGAAGAATCAGTGCTTGATCAGCATGAACTCGCTCGTCAAATACGGTGGAAATTTGATCGTCGATCAAATAGTGATCTGCAACAGGGTACTACTCTTTAATGTCATAGTTGAACGCATCTGAATTTGCTGCTACAGTTTATTACATCTTATATTCATGCGTGAATAGGTCCGGCTCCTTGGCTACTGGCCTTCGATTCAGATGACCCTGGGTTCGATTTTGACTGCGTATGGTTAATTCCTCTGGGTGCTTGTGTTTGTCTTAATACTCCTATTTTCATTTACATGCAACACATCCACCACGGAAACACGGGATAGTGAATTCATCCCTTCGCATCCGGCCACAAAACTGGACTAGATTCACAAGAAGTGCTGACTTCAACAAAGTGAAAATACGGCCATTAAGAAGAAGGTATCCATGAGTGAATATATTTATCATCCAAAAAGCCTACTCGTGGTTGGGCATACATTTTCAAGCGTCTCAAAAGTCAAAATGGAAACATATGAATTCGAACCATGAATGCAAACATGACTGTTCATGTTGTAATCATAGCCATACGCTCCGAAGCAAAGTAGGCCTATGTGACATTTTGAAAGCCCTACACATGCATTGGTCGGGATTCTAATCACGGCCACCTTACTAAGAAACCAATGACGATGACACCTCGCTATCACGCCCCAGTCATGAATCATATCGATTGGTAGATGTGAATATGGTTTTTCGTAATTCACTCAAGCAAATACCGGATGACAACTTATCCAGTACGAAGTCGTGAGGTACTGAACCCATAATTCTACGATGAGAAAAATATTTTTTATTTTTCTCAATATTTATTTCAAATCAACAAGCTACTTTTATTTTTGAGGGCAGCCATGTTGCGCTCCTAGAGCCTCGATGTCGCGTTGGAACGATCTCACCCGCGGCAAGCTCGTGAAATACCGTGACACCTCGGCGGACTTCGAGTGCCCGATAATTCTTAAAATTCACGGAATTCTGCGTGACGAGAGATTTTAACAATACAGTAAATAAAGAAATAAATAATCTAAATTATTCTTAAACCCTACGTGAAGACAGAACCCCCAGGGTAAAATATAGATGCAGTTAAGCCTAAGTACAAATTGTAACCGTCCAGGCTTCTCCAGCCCTACTAATTTAATATAATATCATTTTACGCGATATCATTTGATATCAAGTTTATCCGCCATCGGCAATTATTTGTAATAACATATTTATTCAACGTCAATCATTTGTAATCAAGGCTTTTTGGAATCATATTGTATATATAATAACATCGTTTTAGTATTTAAATTATTATATTATGTAGGATAATAATTCATTATGTTGTAAATACGGTCAATATGTTGAGACATAGTTGTTTTCATTTCATCTCATGTTTGTGTATACGGAGGGTTATTCTTGAAGCTTGGGATTTTGCGTTAGTCATGGGTTTATTTTATGACCAAGACTAGTAAACAGCGACCCGTGCGCGAGGCTTGCAAGAGGGTCAGCTATGTCTTCGCCACGCCTTCTGGACTTGTCGAGGAAGAAGAGAAGGGGAGTTGATGCTTCGATCTATCGAATCAGATACTTCGTTGTATATGAGTTTTGAGATTGAACTGTTACCAAAAGTGGGGGTGAGCCCGGATATATACTGATTCTCAACACGAGAACAGGACCTTACAGCCTTACGACCTTACGAGCTTACAACCTTACAACCTAACTACGTGAACTCCATCACTACTACTTCTACTGCGAACATCTACTTTGAACGACGTGATTTGATTTTTGAAACAGTGTGTGGTCGCTCCGCAACATAGTTATTTTTGTACAATGTGTTGTCGCTTCGTTTATGTTATCGGATCTACGAGAAACGAAACAAGCTTATGGCTTGTGTGATATTCAGTAAATATTGTGGACGAAGAACTATGTTTAGTTCAAGTCTACGGAATTTTGGTACAAGTCTGTATCGTACAAATAGTATAGCTCAGTTGGATTGAGATTTCTACTAATATGGAAAAATTCATATCTCTGAATTTTCTCCTCCTACGATCAACGCTGATCAGTTTTTACAAGTATAGAGCCAATGTCTATTTTAAAGACTAGGCGAGTAGGGAGTGTTAGTCCAGATAGCCCGTACCATATCAGAGAAGGAAGGAAGGATGTCCATGGAGCAAATTCGACATCGAGAAGAAGAGAACGAGTAACCACGGAAACCAGATGACGTCAACGGAAGCTGCAATTGGTGAGCTTCAATTAGATAAAGCAAGCAATAGTAAATTCAGTAAATTATAAATTCCTCCACGCTTTAAGGAAACTTTTCCGATTCATCTCATTTTTTTGTATAATAAATTCATTTGTATGTTATATTGTGTTAATTTTCTTTCTTAAGCGATACTTAATGGTTAATTATTTAAAATCCTACCCCTGTGATTTCAGTATAAGTCTCTATGCTAGTAAATATAAATTTTGGTTTACAGTTTTATTTAAAACTGTAACCATGGCGCCCAAATATTACATAGAGAAATGGGGAACCATGGAATGTTAATTGTTTCTATTTGCGTGGCAATTTGCGGGCAAGCCACAAATAGTTTATTTAATATTCATGTGTCCCAAGATAATAACTTTCATTTCCCCATGTGTTCTGACGAGGTGGAACAGTTACAAAATCAGCGTCAGATCAGCGGACTAGCTCCACGTGCCAAGGTAAATGGATGAAGAAAACCCGCGAAACGCCCGGGCAGAAATAATTTATTTCACCTGTTGCGAGTGTGGTAAAATTATGAGATTAACATCTAAAATAATTACAAGTCTGTCCGGAATTCTGGAACAAGTTTCATGAAAATCGGTCTATTGGACGCGAAATTAGCAGATTACGCAATCAAGCTTAGTAGTGTGTGTAGCGTCCCTCATAAGACTATAAAAGGAACCCCCCCACTGCATATTTTTCAGTGTCGATCTGGTTTTTGAAGCGGCGGTAGCTTACGCCCGTCGTCAGCAGAAAATTGTACGAGATTGATCTATGAATAACTTAGTACATGGTCGTGGCTGAGGTCCACATCTTCTGTTTCCTATGTTCTATTTCCTATGTTAAAAGTGCATTTAACCAGTATGTTTTACAAGGATCACAGGCATTTAGAAAATTCCAGTGAAATTCGATAGATTTATATTTATTCATGGGAAGTAAAATTTTGGGACATCGTGTATATCGATGATACGGAAAATCGCGGTGTGTTCTTGTGTTCTCGAGGTCCGAAAGTAGTAGTAACAGTAAAATAAAGAGGTGTATTTTATAATGGTTGTTGTTTTCACAAGAGGATTGAAATATGAAAAGGGTGTTGGAAATATAAGAAGAATGGATTGAGAGCGAAGAATTTATATATGTGGAGATGAGAGGGATAGGAATATTGATGATGAAAGGGAGCCTGGATATTAAGTGATACCGCTGGTATAAGGCGAGGAGAATGAGTTGTGAGACAGGCTGTATTGTGACAGGCTGTAGTGTGTACCGCTACCAATCCGAAATTTGAGACGACTACTGTGTGAGGCACCGTAGATTTCTAGTAAGATCCCTAGTGAAAACGACTCTAGTATAGGTTAAAAATCTTGGTAGTAAAAGTCAAATGACTAGTTACGTAAAGCCCGTATGAACATTAAGATAATGTGACCTCAAGGATAAAAGAGCATTTAGAATACATGGTTGATGTTGTATTGAATTTCGTTTCACTGGATATGTCATTGATATAAATATTTGGAATTGACGGTAGGCGATTTGAGAGTTTCCAATGCGGTAGTGATGATTATTATTTCGGGCAACATCCACTAAATGGTAGACGTGTGTTGGTAATTATTATTGCTTCCCTAAAAACTTCTTTGCACAGGCTGAGATTGTGTTTGAGTTGGAGGATTGTTCGTCACGTATATTTATTTTCGAGTTCACGTATTGTTACGAGATGGAGACTTATGCATTTTCCGACTTGCATTAGTTTAATAGTAAGAGACGTTGTTCCGTGTGTGTTATTAGTCTGACCAGGTTTACCATTGAAATGTCAGAGTTGGTTTGAAATTGTTAGTTCGCCTGATATACTAGGGGATGCGTATTACGACCCATTCTTACGCCCGACCATAGATTTAGGACGTCACATGTTATCATTGGAGTTATTGATGGTGAGACGTCCTAGTTCACGCCCGACGATAGAATTTGGAAGGTATCGTGTACATAGAGATTAGTGTTAGGATGTACAGATTTTAAGTGAGCCCGACGATAGGTCTGGGATGTCAGCTGTACATACTCAAGTCTCAGATTAGATGTTTCTTTTGTTTTTGCGAAGTGACCTGGGCGAAGGTAGCATCTACAGTAAAATATGAAATATGAAGAGGGTTAGATCGGTAATAATGAGGCCAACTACTGCGTAGCTCCAACAGCTGGAAGTGTTCCCTAAGATAACGGGGCCGCTATCGGCGAATGAGGGTTGCCCAAATATTGGACATCGACCTGATGGAGATTAAATATTTTACTGTAATTCTCCGTGCGTGTTGAGTTTGAATGACTTCGATATGTTATTTTATTTTATGGATTTAATTGTTTTGTCGTTCTGACGTCCGTTTCGTTTTGATAATGTGCATATTGACACTCAATGTATTAGGGTGAGACTTGAGCTGCGAATGTGGTTTCGATTCGTCAGCCAGTAATATTATTTTATTTTCAATCTTTGTCGTACTTTCATTTTATACGTAGTTGAATTCGATTAAGTGATCACTTTATAGGTAGTGTGTTGGGAAAAACAATAAGTAGATGGATCTGTAATGGTAGTCATTGTTTTTCAAAGGAAAGAATTCCTTAAAGTTGTAGTATTTTTCAATGTGGACTGGTAATTTTATTAAGCGTAACATAACCATTTCTAACCTAAAAATCAGTTTGATAATAATACTTTTCAAGTGATTTACCACTTTTTAATTAACTTCAGTGTTTGGCATTTCTCCTAAATGCGTGATGAATAAGTGTTTCCTGCATTTCGCAGTTTTGTTCCTTCAGAACGACGTAACGTAAGATCCTCGCGGATCATGTTGTTGTTGGTTCCTTCCGAACAGCTGTTTGGGTGATGCACATTTAGCATCGGGATTACCTTATCACTTAAGGGTGTCATGAATGACAAATACATGGTGGAATTTTATTTCAATTGTGAATGATGCTGTTAACTCGTAGTGAACACCATGCTTTCCCATAATATTTCGCAACCTATCCAAAGCAACTGATAGTCAATTTGGTTCGATTAAGGGTCCATTCGGCGGGTGTTCCGTATCCGTAAAAGGTATTCGACTGGTGGATAACCTTAATTGAGAGGAAATCAGGCGTTCTACTTGTTGAAAGTCAGATTTTCCACGGATCGTGTGGATTAATTCTCAGTTCTCGTTTGGAGTAATAGGTGCCCGGTTTTCAGGTCTTTCCTTTTTCAGTTTTTCAGTTTCGCTGTCCACTAATTTATTAATTTCTCCGAAGTAACTCTTCGATATTGTGAGAAATAAATCAACGCTATGCAATGTGACTGCGTTTGAAACACTCAATAATAAATGATTTATAATTTTTTATTTCAAGGATTTATATTAAAATAATAATGTTGTCGTGTCATTTCGATTTTAATAAAAGTTAGTAAGCACATATTTGCTCCTCATTTCAAGTAGTTAGGCTCTCTTCTGAACCCCATCGTTTGGTTAATACAGCGTGACTGAATTTATTCCCGCAACGACCCATGATTTAAGAGTTCTATATTGTTCTACTGTAGCAGCCGTGGCCGACCAACGATGGAATGGTAAGTTCAAGGGTTCAGTACCTACTTAGAATGTCTCAGCATCAACGTCAAGTGAATTGATTTACAGTACATGGGCATATGAAATGATAGCTCAATTTATCCCAGAAATACAAAGTATTGGCCCTAGAAGCCTCCTCTACAAGACTGGAAACGTGCGTATGAATAGGTTTGTTATATATCTGAGTGTACCGGGCGAGTTGGCCGTGCAGTTAGGGGCGCGCAGCTGTGAGCTTGCATCGGGGAGATAGTGAGCTCGAACCCCACTGTAGGCAGACCTGAAGATGGTTTTCCGTGGTTTTCCATTTTCACACCAGGCAAATGCTGGGGCTGTTCCTTAATTAAGGCCACGGCTGCTTCCTTCCCACTCCTGGGCCTTTCCTGCCCCATCGTCGCCATAAGACTTATATGTGTCGGTGCGACGTAAAGCAACTTGCAACATCTGAATGTTGCTAGATACTCGTGTGGAGGTGATTATATAATGTAAAAATACCAGCCTTCTTCTTCTTCTTCTTCTTCTTCTTCTTCTTCTTCTTCTGCTTCTTCTTCTTCTTCTTCTTCTTTTCCTTCTCCTCCTCCTACTTCTTTGAGGCTGAGCTCGTGTCGTACACAGTCGGCAGCATATTCTCGCTTTAGATATCATAAACTTCTAAACTGAATGGTTAGTGTAGTGCTTTTCGGGTGATAGGTCCACGTGTTTGATTCCCGGTCAGGCATGGGATTTTATCTGTGTTTAATTAATTCCTCTAGCTCCGGGGCTGGGTGTTTGGGATCGTCTTAATACGCATCTTCATTTGCATACAAAACATCACACTACTAACCATCAGAGAAACCCACAATATTGAATACATCCCTCCATTTAGGGTTGGCGTCGAGTTTCGAGCCATAAAATTGAGCTTAATCCACGTCATTACCGACTCCAGGTAACTGAAAAGGGAAAAAAAGCCAGGAAAGATGTAAAACGTCTCAAAATTGGTTCAGTAATACTCGCTTGCCGATTTCAGTGGCTCAGCTGTTTAGTCTTTACCTATTGTTCCCAAGATAACTGGTTCGATCCGAGCTGAGGTCAGTAGCACTTTCTGTGAAACAAAATTCCGACACTCTAGCGTTTCACCAAATCTAGATCGTTTGAAGGGATGCTGAACAACAACAATAACAACAACTCCTGATACTCATATCTAATAATAAGATGTTAAGAAGGAAGCCATTCTTTTTCAGTGTCGGCTGAGTTAATATAACTTTTAAATTCCTATTGATATAATTTGTCGCAATTGTTCATAATATCACCCATCTACAGTCTTCGACGAGTTTACGCAACGTAAATATTACACATACATACTGTATACACGCATGTTTATAAGTGATTTGATACAATCTGAGGATGTAGATCGAAACACGTCATTCTGTTATTATTGTGTTCTTTTGCAGGTATGTTATAGTATCCTTTACTACGTGCTATATGTCGTGGTTCAACAGGCTGAAATACTTAGAAAAGGTAACATATAGTAATAGTGTAAATGATAGTGTTATCAGTTGTTGACCATCCACATGTATAATTCAATTACTACAGTGTCTTAGAGTTTATTGTTGTCCTTTCATTAAGCCCTCCAAGAACATTACAGCTCATTTAGACTCTGTCTGTCAAGACGACTGCCGCCCATCAAGATGACCTGCAGATATGGGAGTGCAACGTTATCAGTGTGACAACATGCTGAGCTTTCTTGGCCGGGTGCACTGCCCCTCACATCAAGCAGCTGCTCAACTGAACTCACGAGGCCGAGCAAATCCTGCATCCAGCCCTCAGTCCAGGATTAAAATCCTTGGAAAAGCTAAGAATCGAACCCGGAGCCTCCGATTAAGAGGCAGACAGGCTATTCCGACACTATGGGGCTGGCAGTACTTTTTTTCTTCATTTCTATTCTTCTTTGCAAGTGGTTTAAAGTCACACTAAAATATAGCCCTAAAGGCCTTCGGCGGAACTGGAATGGGAACCAGCTAGAATTGAGGAGGTAGAGGGCACAGGGGACACCACTTGCTTGCTTTGAAAATGGCAAACCACACAAAAGTATTGCCATTGATGCTTTCACGGCCCGTGACAGTATCATGTCACACGAAAGTATGTTCATAGCTCAAGATCGAACAAATCAGCTCCCCAATGCAAGCTTACAGCTACAATACTCATAAATACTGCTTAGCCATCTTGCTCAATGATAATAATAATAATAATAATAATAATAATAATAATAATAATAATAATAATAATAATAATAATAATAATAAAACCACTACGGCATATACAATGCATGAAGAGCAGTGGGATATCAAGACGGCTGCTGCCCACCGAGCGAGTGGCCGCGTGGTTTAGGGCACGTAGCTGTCAGCTTTCATTCGGGAGACAGTGGGTTCGAATCCCACTGTCGGCAGCCCCGAAGATGGTTTTTCCGTGGTTTCCCATTTTCACACCAGGCAAATGCTGGGCCTGTAGGCTACCTTAATTAAAGCCACGGTTAGACCTTTCCTCTTCCATCGCCGTCGTAAGACCTATGCGTGTCGGTGCGACGCAAACCAAATTACATTTCTATTTCGTCTGTTGCCCAGCTATATGACAAACAAATTCTGAAGTGTCATGACTTCCTCAGCCATACTGCTTGTCTTTCCTGACCGGGTCCGCTGTCCCCTATATAAGAGATTAATTCACAAGATTACCGTAATTCAAACCATCCCAGCCTTTAGTCAAGAATTGAATTATTGGATGGGTCGGGAGTCGGTCCCAAGCCCTCCAGGTAAAACACAGATGCGCTAACATGACATCGCGGAGCTGAGGGTGTTCTTTCGGTGACGCTAGGACGGAGACAGTAGCACCCATGAATTTGATTCAGGCACACCCTCACCATTTGACTGATTTGAAAATGGGGAAACCACAGAAACCATCTTCAGAGCTGCCTACAGAGGGATTGGAACCCATCATCTCACGAATACAAGCTCACAGCTCCATGACTTGCTCCGCGTACCAGATTCATTCGGTGTCCATAATGTTAATAACAATTTAACGTTTTAACTGCTAACGGTGTTGAGAGACACTGAAGCGAGAGAAGTTTGTCCCATAGGATTTATAATGTCGAATTACAAGGACACGGAGCTATCGGATTTAATCACCCGTAACTGCCAGCTAGCTCAACCACAATCGAATTGAGCCTGCTATCTTGGGAACGGAAAGCCAACAACTAACTGAGCTAATGTGGTTGGCTGGAAAAGGTGTTCTGGGATGGAAAGTAAAGCACTATACCAGCATTTTTCCCAGAACGGGACAAGGGAATGGAAGAGGGGCGTGGGTGTCGAGAGGCTTCGTCGTTGATGTCTCAGGAGTCCTCCCGGCCAAGGCATGTAGAATTTTTGAAATGAAAATTCACGTCTTTGTGGTTCGTATTCCACGAAAAACTGTAGGTCCCCCTTGGCTAAGATCACGATGTCAACCATCATGTAGAAGATTGCTTTATCAGGAGTGGAAAAACTCGGAGAAAAGCCGGATTCAGGACTGAAAATACTCACCTTTAATATGGGAATCTTTCCATGGAGCGTGAGTTAACGCACATTGCTGTACAGACCATTCACATATAAACGTCTTTAAACAGTAAAAGCAGTCAGTTCGAGACAACCGCTCATTATTCACTTGAATGGAAGAACGCACAAAACTGCTACATGCGAATTTGATGACTGATTATCCATTCCAGACGCACACTCCAGACTACAAGGCGATGCGTGCCGCAGATACCGTCATATCAGCTGATAATTTGGAATACCGCCAAGCCTGGACCATTTCCTGTACTTCAAGAAGAGCGGTGGTCAGTATACACCGTACCATGACTCAACTGTGGCTGATTCTCCTCCTGCTGCTTGCAGTCTGTAAGTAAATGTAGAACTTATGCCTCTACTGTAAGTGATTTCCGAGAGACAGTAGCGGTCAATGTCCTAGTCTGTTAAGTACCAGGAATGAAACTGTTGTATAAATCTATGCAGGGCTCTTTTTTCTAGGGTAAAAGGTGCCGGTACTTACCGTGTAGGTGGTATAGAGCAACTTCCACATTTCTTACATACACTCCGATATACCCTCGGAGTCACCAGCCATTTCTTTCTCTCGCTTAAGCCAATTTTTGCGTAAATGCCCAACGATCTGGCCAGCCATTATCATAATCTATTTCCGTTTGACCTCGTGGATCTTCAGTATTGGTTTCATAATCCTCTCCTACACGTGATTTTTCGGTGCTAGTTCTGTGTTTTACAGGATCACAAATAGAGTTGACAATTTCTACTTCTTCAGCCTTTTCCGGCTGCATTACCAACCTATGAAATCTATGAAATATGAAGGCATGTTACCAACTTGCGAGAAACTGAAAATTCAATTCTGCTCGAATATTTATAATACATCTCTCTGTAAATAAATTGCAGGTCTTTTTAGAAGGAACTTGGGAAAGGAAAGTTCCGTACTGTGTACCGTTGGGTACCGGCAGAAAAAAAAAGCACTGGATCTACTGAATTCATCAATTTCAGTGGTATGTGCAAGTTGGAAAGAACAGATGGTGTGTCATAGATCTTATATTTATGAATACAGAATGCTCTCAAGGAATTCGTAAGGTAAACAGGCGGTATTTAACATTGGCGGTGGGCTCTGAAGAGCACATTAGCACGTGAACACCCGGTTCAAATGCATATTCACGCATTCCTGGATAACTCAAAATTGTTTCCTTTGTTTCAACATCATTTCATCAATCGATCGAAAGCATTAGACTTCTATTGAGGCTCCATTACACTGACAGCTGTTCGTTTTGACTGACAATGCAGGGAGCACACTGGAAATTGTGCTACACACCTGTAGACCATCCGTAGTTCGTAACCGCGGGAAGAAGTTTGCTTTACGCTATGGGTGGAGAATCGTTTCAAGTGAAATTAATTTGAGTATTAGTAAATGTAGCGGCTGCCTGGCCGAGGCGGCAAAAGCGTGCTCGGTTCGTCCGGAACGACGTGGGTTCGAGTCCCCGTTAGGAAGTCGTAAAATTTAAGAAATGATATTTTCCATTTCCGGAGGTGCACATGGCCCTGAGGTTCACTTTATCCTTGTTATACCTAAGCGAACTTCGTGCTGCATATGTTAAAACAAGAATAGTGCTCATATCTTTTAATATTCGCTACAATAGGCCTACAGCATTGTAGCAAAAATGAGTACCAGGTTATTTTATTGCATTATAATCTATTTTTAAGTCCTTTTTTTATAAGGAAACAAGACATTGCGAATGAGATCCACTGATTATTATAAATTCATATTCATTTTCCCTCATCATTTTTTAAATTCCAGTCAGTGGATAAATTTTGAAATTGTAATTATCATTACATTTCGTTTCATCTCGTACCATTAGGGTCGGATGACCTAGGTGTTAGGCACTTTAAAGAACAAACATCATCATCATCATCATCATCATCATCGTCATCTGAGTCTGTACCGTAATCAAGACCATGGTCGTTTCCATTCAATCCCAGCCTTTTCCTTTCCCATCCTCGCCATAAAACCTATCTGTGTCTGTGCAACGTAAAGCAAATTGTAATAATAATAATAATAATAATAATAATAATAATAATAATAATAATAATGTAAGAGTTTTGTCTGTACATAACTCAGGGCCTGTACTACGAATGTCAGATAAACAGCCTGCATGTAGGCTGCATTTTTGCAAACTAGCAGTTAAATATATATATATTTTTTTGCATACTACCAACGGATTTTAACTACGGTATAGTTATGCGGAAGATATAGTGTACCCTTTGCATGATCCTCTGCGGTGACTTTTTCTTTCTGGATTCTGCCTCGGCTAGCCCTGTAATAAAATATACTCACCGCAGACTTCTCTTCTCTCCAGGGGCGGTGACGTCCACTAGACTGTCGGGGTGCATAGCGACAGGAGGATATGAGGCTACTAGGCTAACTATACTACTGAAATAAAGGAACTACTGGCTCAGACTGAGGTTTAAATAAAATTTATTAAAATGAAAACCGATAAATAAATAATTAAACATGAAATTGAAAACAATAATAATAATAATAATAATAATAATAATAATAATAATAATAATAATAATAAACTGATCCAAGTGAGTGTATGTGACAAGTGTAAATGATAGTAAACTCAATGCAAACAGGTCAAAGACAATTGATTATCCTCCAGATCAATTAACAAAATAATAAAGGAGGTTCAAAATGAAGTTTCCTCGCTAATTCATACACTGAATGTAATTAAACAAACACAATTATCTCCAACTAATTTTGTCATTTTCAACAAAAATCTCTGTTACTTCAATTGAATGACTACTCCTTTACATGGACCTAGAATACAATTTTTTACTGAAGTTTGTTACTTAAAATCAACATTGTTCGTTACCAGTTATTAAGTAGGTATTAGATGTGTGTACACATATAATTCTATGACTCAGAACATTCAATAATTCGTGGGACTCAACTCTCCCCTTTACCAATCTCTTCTAAATTAATCACAATAATCTTTACACAGATTTACTGATCTCTGATGGCTAAATGTGTCCATCTGACATTACACAAATTTTATTCAGAACATTGATTGTCAATAAATGGTTATGTTAAGTTACAAATTTAATGTTGACATCATTGTGTAAAATCATAAGGTGGGAGGTCAATCGCCTCAAGTAAAATTGAGCATCTAATCGACTGAACAGCTATTGCATTCAAAACAATTTTACTTTGACCAGCGTTGATCATATTCGGTCTCACAGGGACCCAGATTAGCGTACCTAGACATGACAAAATACCTCACACATATTCCTAATTTCTGGATCAATTCTGTCTAAGTGAACACATAACAAAATTTACAATTATCAGGTGCGCTGTTCAGTGATATCTAAAGTTATTATGTTTGTCGTTTAATATCTAATCAATAAGTGAATCTTAGATGCTGTTTAGTTACATTGACTCGAGCTCTCGTTACCCTAATATTTAATCAAACACAGCGGAAAATCTTCTGTCTTAGTAAAAGAAAATCTATCTACAATTCTAATCACGGTCAGTCACCGCATATGCTATAATAAAATTAAGTTCAAAGGAAAATTCACCTGAAATAAAAGACATGAATATGTAAACATTCTACACTAATTTATGTACACACCGATTCACGCACATGGTCGTAACAAAACACAAATATAAGTAAACAGTTAATTTTATATATTTCTACACCGCGTTGATTTCAATGTCCATGGATACCTTCATTGAAATCAGCGGCGACTATGACCCAGATGTTTGTTGCTCATGGCTGTCAACTGCCCTACAACAACTCAAATGACATCTCATGTCAGAATGAAGTGTAACAATCAAATCAAACATGGCGCAAGAAAAACCTCCCGGGTGACGTTAATACAACTCAAAATTACAGTGGATCTCGGCCACATCCTATTCCTGACAACATCAAAATGAAAACCATTTGATATTATTTTTCATTAACTGAACTTGGCAACGCTGCACGTGTCAGTGTGCCTTGTTTAACCATCACATAAATAAATGTTCGACAATTAGTTGTGCTGATTGTTTATTCACAATTAGGTTCTTTACATCGTTGTAGTAAGCATTTTCTTAACTCTTTAATTTCTTTATTCTCCGCTTATTTTTATTTATCCTTAATCATATCGTCGAAGACCTCAAATTATACTCATGACCTCGAGTATACAAATCATTGCGCTGTTCCATCATATTCAGAGCTTCGCGCAGGCCCACTTCTTATATCTTTAGTCTCAATATCATTTATCTCTCATCTTTCCGCTGGCATATACATTATTTCCTTCTTTATTCAAATTTGTATCACATGTCTCTCAGCCGAACCACTAACATAGAAATATCTCTTTTATTTCTCTCAGGATAAATTCACCATCAGTGCTCATAATTCTTCCTCATAACCGACAAACCAACGTTCAATCTTCCACAACCAATTCATCGACTTCAAAATAGCAACAATGGCTTTTTTTACTTTTATTCTTATCAAAAGGACAACAAAACAATCTCAATTGGTTTCCAAGACTAACGTGATCAGCGATGATCGCGTAAAATATGCAAACATGAATATCAAAATCGCAATTAGTGGGTTAGCATACCACAAAAAAAAATCACAACGTCAAAACATCTCCCTGCGCGAAATAAAATTATTATTGTCATTACACCATGAGAATAAAATTTCCTAGAGCTTACAGTACTTGAATAAATCATCATCATCATCATCTGTTTACCCTCCAGGTTCGGTTTTTCCCTCGGACTTAGCGAGGGATCCCACCTCTACCGCCTAGAGGGCAGTGTCCTGGAGCTTCAGACTCTTGCTCGGGGGATACAACTGGGGAGTATGACCAGTACCTCGCCCAGGCGGCCTCACCTGCTATGCTGAATAGGGACCTTGTGGAGGGATGGGAAGATTGGAAGGGATAGGCAAGGAACAGGGAAGGAAGCGGCCGTGGCCTGAAGTTAGGTACCATCCCGGCATTCGCCTGGAGGAGAAGTGGGAAACCTCCCGAGGCTGAGTGGACCCCGTTCCAGCCCTCGTACCACTTTTCAAATTTCGTGGCAGAGCCGGGAATCGAACGCGGAGAGAGATAATGAGGTGAAGAAATTGTCAGATGTGATATTTCTTCCCTTCTTCATATTAGGTTCATCAACTTCTTTACTTACAAAATCACCAAGGCGCTCGTTATTTGGCCCAGCATCATCTTTTCCGAGATATAGGGAAGCGTTCACGACATATTTGGAATTTTTTGTCTACCGCCATTCAATAGTTCAGTCTATATTTGTCTGGTTTTGACTGCGTAGATTTACAGCGGCATTTAGAAGGGAAGAGCTACTCGTCAACAGTTATGCTCCAGGTGTATAGCTACATTGGGTATTTGTAATGAAGACGTACAATATTTCTGAAACCAATGCAAATTTGTCTTATTTTAGTCTTTCTGACCTTGCAGATTTGACGTCAAACCTCAAGAAACGCATTATTTCTCTGAATCTATCCCGAGCAATTGTTGACTTCTCTGACCACAATGAGTCCCGTTCTAAGCTCCTATGGTAACGTGAATATACAGTCAATCCTCAATCTTTAGACACCAATCATCTGACATCAGTACACGATGGATCTCTGTCTCACAAGGTGGCATTCCCTACTCGTCACCGCCGATTTCGCTCAAATTTATAAAACATGCAGGGCTTGGCTAGAAATGAAAGTACCTGAAGTGGGAACTCCAGATGGCCAAGCGTATAGAAAATAAAAATAAAAACAAAAATGTTGACGCAGCTCTCGCACTGTATAACCCACTTACGTTAGTCTGCACGCCGAGCAGTTGTTGGCGAAGCGGTAAGAGCTCGGACTGATAATTCGTGTTAAGAATTCATTATTATCAGGTTATAATGTTAATCTAAGATATATCGAACTGAGTAGAGGTGGGTTCGATTCCCACCTCAGCCATCCTCGAAGTGGTTTTCCGTGGTTTCCCACTTCTCCTCCAGGCAAATGCCGGGATGGTACCTAACTTAAGGCCACGGCCGCTTCCTTCCCTCTTCCTTGTCTATCCCTTCCAATCTTCCCCACCCCCCGCAAGGCCCCTGTTCGCATAGCCGGTGAGGCCGCCTGGGCGAGGTACTGGTCATTCTCCCCAGTTGTATCCCCCGACCAAGAGTCTGAAGCTCCAGGACACTGCCCTTGAAGGCGGTAGAGGTGGTATCCCTCGCTGAGTCCGAGGGAAAAACCGAACCTGGAGGGTAAACAGATGATGATGATGATGATGAAATAAATAAATAAATAAATAAATAAATAAATAAATAAATAAATAAATAAATAAATAAATAAATAAATAAATAAATAAATAAAATTAATTATTCACCCCTTTGCTTAAGTGGAAAATGAATAATATAAAAGTTGAGAGGGAAAAAAGACAGTCTTCGCACGGGGAGCCGAACCCACAACCATCGAATTACCAGTCCGAGCTCGGCATCCGGACTAACTAAGTGGCTTATGCGGTGCGAGAGCCGCGTCAACATTTATATTTTTATTTTAAATTTCTATACGCTTGGCCATCTGGAGTTCCCACTTCGGGTACTTTCATTTCTAGCCAAGCCCTGTATGTTTTATAAATTTGAGCGAAATCGGCGGTGACGAGTAGGGAATGCCCCCTTGTCAGTGCATGTCACAATATGTTTCAAAATCTTGTCCGTGATCATAAGTCGCCAAGCACTTACACAACTCCCATTCACAATACGTGTAGCTTTAATATCACCAATTACCCCAACTTTCCAGGTCGTGCCATCTGGAAATACAATTTCTGCACCTGCTGGAAGCTGAATCAGGCTCTCGACACAAAACCTGCCTCGTTCTATGATGGCGCATCCTCTCCGTTGTCGTCAAATTGAACAATTCCTTAACCGTTAGCGAGGGCCTCCTCTCCCGATGACGGAACTAAACAGTGATCCTGGCCTCGCCCCCTTTGACGACCGCAAGAAGTCCCTGGCATTGCAAGACCTGATTAGATACAAAGACAAAGTTTTTCTTAGTTTGTCAACCCGAAAATAATATTTACAGCAAGTAAAAATGCACCGGGCTATATAAACCTAATAGTCCGAACATAAATATAACAGTGATGAAAGAAACTGTAAACTAAATACTTTTAGGCCTGAAATTTGCAAAGAGTCTCAATTATAGTCCATAAATTACGAAATGAAAGTTTAGAAATGCATACCTGCTCTATCAGGTTTTGCTACAGTTTCAAATGGCATGACATCATCTTCTGATGACGAATCTGAAGGTACGAGCTGTGATCCTTCATCAGACAAAAATTTCCAAGGGTTCCCCTTCAGATTCCTCATCGGAAATGCCATTTATGACATCAGTAATATTTTGTTCAGCAGTAAGTCGTTGACGTGCGGCCATTGTTAACTATTCACACACCGATACTGCAAAACTAACAACCTATTGCACAACAAAGCGTGGGTAGTGTCCTTACTGCACGATTTTTCAGATGTGACTAAGCGGTTTCGTACCTCTCCCTTCCTCCGCAGCCAATGCGATGTTGCCAGCTTGGTCACTTCATATATGCTTGGAGAATCCCGGTGGCACATGGACTAAAAGTATAAGAAGGTAAATGAAAGAACAGATGTTAACATTTTATTATCAAGGGCGGGTCAAATCTGACCCGGCCGCGGTTCTAGGAAAGTCTGGATTTCTTAAAACAGGAGTTGACCCCCGAAAACTAAAATTATGTGTGGTTGTTCAAGACCATTATTTATGAAAAGTCATGAAAATCTAGCACTCCAGGTAGAGACACAAAGAAGATAGGAAAGAAAGAACTAACAGCTGGGTCACAAATGACCCAGCCGCGGTTCTAGTGTTGTATTTTTACAAGAGTACTTGCAATATGAAATGCTGTCGTGTTTGTCAATTGTCAAAGTTTATGCGGCAAAGCATGTAATTGATAACCTGTTAGAATTAGGCTTAAAAATGTTTATTTTCCCACTTGAATTCCTATTCTGATTAAATATCACCTCTCAGTGAGCATTGCGCTCTAATAGTCTACCGTTACTTGTCAGCCCGACTGCTTCCAAGTTAAAGTTTCCCATCACTGTTTATGAATTAACACAGCAAAATCAAAGTTTAGAAGTAACTTACTCAACTGTTCAAAAGGTACTTAAAGCTGGCGAATCATACTGAGTTGACACAACACACTTTGTGTCTGGAGAAACACAAATATAACAGAGTACGTTGAACA
Source organism: Anabrus simplex (assembly GCF_040414725.1). NCBI lineage: Eukaryota > Metazoa > Arthropoda > Insecta > Orthoptera > Tettigoniidae > Anabrus > Anabrus simplex. The sequence goes on along the minus strand of NC_090266.1, from coordinate 945,440,881 downwards.
ACAATGAGAGTTGGAATAACACTGAGAATGAATGCTTTTTTTTTTATACGGGGGGCCCCCGTAGCCCGCTCCCCCGCCGTGGCAATCGACTCAATCTACATTGCCTCCGACATGCTATTAGTTTCTATGTAGAAAAGAGATAGCAGGGAAGAGTGGGAAGTGATACAAGGAGTATCTGCCGGTTTCCGAGTTAAACTCGCTACCACGGCAAAGTTTGTGTTGGTAAGGTAGTGTTAAGGTGTGGTATTGAAGGGTCAGGGAAAAACCACATAGGCAGAAAAGAGAAAGAGCCTACGTGTAAAACCTGACATCTTTTGATAGCACATGCAAGGATGTGGGCCGGAAAAGTCCAGAGGTTGTGATAGTTAGGAATATGTGTTATGCAATCATAACCATTTCCTTGCCATTGTCTGTTATTATGGGGATCAGTCCTTCTTGTCACTGCCGGGTCGGCATTACCGACAAGAGAATGAATGCAGTAGGCGTGCCTAATTTATACATTCATGGCCACCACAGGGCTTGGCTTCCTGCCCTCAGGGGTTTTGAGTCCTTCGTATCCCTCCGCAATGGGGGTGGCTTTCTTTAGCAGAAATAATTTTATTACACACGTATATATATTATTACAGGTATTGCTGAAGTCACCATATTACTGCTAACACTCTGCCAAACGTCACATCGAAAATCGATCGTAGAGTTATTAATTAACTTGTAAGCGTGGGTGGCAATATCTTCTCCTGACGACCCACTATAGGTGGGCGTAAATTGACCAGCGTGATTTCCAACGCGGGATATGCATTTCAACGACGCACTTTCTCAAATAAACCTTTTACACATATAATTAACCACAGAACTTGCACAGAAGATCTGATATTTTCACCTCACTGTCGGGATCACACTGTTCCTGCTTTAATACCCTTCAGATATCCACGATTCACTGAATTATTAGATCCGCTGGTTTCAAATGAGAAATTTAAAGCGTTGCCATTGGCTGAATATTGCCTGAGGGTATTTGACGTTGTTCCGGATGGATCACATCATTAGTTTTCAAGGGGTGGTCGGTGTCGCTTTGTCCTTCCTTGCGAATATCTCTTCTCTGTCTTCCGCTCGTGCTTTGTTCGAAACTAGGTGTGATTTTACGACTCTCGGCATCCTGCTTCTAGTGAGAACACAGCAACAGAAATATGTAGTTGCCGATGTCCCGAAGTTTATTGGAGGGCTGTTAGCAAGTGCTATTAGTTTAAGACATCCTGCTACGTACCTTAACGTTTGTTACTGGGATTTGGGCTTTGTCCCAAGAATTTATATTTGAAGTACCATGCCACCTGAGTGAATTTTTTCTGCGCTGGCTATGTTAGCGACCAGATATTTGATTAAAATAATCATCAATTATTCCATATCAATTCGGCATACGGATGCAGCAGTAATATTTTTATTGTATTGGCAATAAGGTTACCGGAAATGTAGTGACATTTAGCGTGGTGGTATACTTGTTCCCTGGTGTTTTCGTTTGTTTAGCGCAGGGCCTCTCAAACGCCCAAAATCTCATGCGTGCAAATCGAGGCGCAAGAGCTCCGTGCACTGTGCATCGGTCCCGCTCGGCTCGGCTCGGACCAACGCTTCGTCTCTGGGCTACTCGGCTAAGCTCGGCTCGGATTTGGAGCGCTACGGAGCAAGTGAGGAAGAGGGAAACATGGGGAGCGAGCGAGACAGACGTGGGAAAAGGGAGAGACAGCGCTATTGCTCCAAATCGAGGAGTGGGGGTCTGCACTCGGATCAACCAAGCGAAGTCGTCTTTTGCACCGTGCACAGTGCATGCACCAGGCGCATGGACTCTGAGAGTCCCTGCTGTAGTGTACGGGAGTGCACGGCATTCAGGGTCACCCACAGAATATTTTTGTGTTGTGGATTGTAGTATGCTTGCTGTTGATGACTGGATTTGTTGAGTCATCGGCCGTCAATAATTTGATTGTTACGATAGTTATTATCATCATAGGCAATGACATGTTTGACTTACTAACAAACTGTCAACTTGAAAGGTAGACAAGTACGACCGAAGATGAGCGTGGGATGGGAGCAGTTACCCCTCTGTGCCCCCTACGTTTCCTAGTGCCGATAACGGCAGTGTTCTATTATTATTATTATTATTATTATTATTATTATTATTATTATTATTATTATTATTATTGATGCTTGTTGTTTAAAGGGGCCTAACATCGAAGGTCATCGGCCCATTATTATTATTATTATTATTATTATTATTATTATTATTATTATTATTATTATTATTATGCAGCCTGGAAGTAGTCACCAGGGAATTGTTGATAGCTATGAAATACTATTCCCGCGACGTCCTTGTAGGAAAACGTGTAATAATATTGTGCGGAATAATGACAATATTACTGCCAGAGAAATTAATAGCAAAGGTACATGTGTAGGGCGTTCAGAAACATATATATGCGCTGTAGTATCACTTATTGGTATTGTATTCACGCAGTCTGCATAAATAACATGCAAATCTCTCCTGATTCCTATTTGATTAAATCACATTAACATTCACTGACCAATGGCTATGTGGGGTGCTCCCTTTAATGCCCGTAATTGTATATTTCGTCAGACAATTAACACATAAATCCTGTGTGAGAGAGAATTGTTGTATTTACAGAACCCTATTACAACTGTGGGCTCTTCGATTATCCTTGACCAGCAACGGAATTACAGTACCGTATATATTCTTGTTGCTTTTTTAAGAAAAATATTGGTATTCATCGACCTAGAGAAAAGCAAAGAACAAAATATTTATTTTATGTAGGCTAATAGATTGTTTTATGTAAGTAATACGTTGCAAAATTGATTTTCTGTTATTAAAGTACGTTTACATTGTTTACATAACTTTGTTACAGTATTTACCTGGCTATGTACTATGATCCTTGTCAATCCCACGATGGTAACGTAGGCTAATTGCCCTTCAGGCATTCTCACACTGATTTCGTGTACTGCATTCAGGTGTTTTCATGTCCGACTCATTGGCTGAATGGTCGGCGTTGAGACCTTCGGTTCAGAGGGTCCCGGGTTCGATTCCCAGCCGGGTCGGGGATTTTAATCGCCTCTGATTAATTCTTCTGGGCCGAATGTTTGAGTTTATCCCAACACTTTCCTCTTGATATTAATAAAACACACTACACTACCAACCACCAGAGAAAAACGCAATAGTGATTACATCCCTCCATATAGGGTTGGCGACAGGAAGGGCATCCAGCCGTAAAACAGGGCCAAATTCACCTGTGCGACATAGTTCACACCCGTGACCCTGCAGGTGTGGGAAAAGCGGTAGAGAAAGAAGATTAAGGTGTTTTAGCATGGTGTTTGTACTTCTGTTGTAACTTAAAGTATTATTACAGTACATATGTTGCATACAGCTTTATTGGGAACATTTTCAGAGACATCAAAGAAGTCCCATACAGCCGATCTCTTCCTACTTGACATTGTTGATATTTACAGTACCGCTCAAATCCCGCAACTATTCTTCGACCTTCGCTCAACTTCTAAAGACTGCAGTACACTCGGTTTTGTTCCTTTGCACAGTCATGTGTTGCAATGATAAACGTCAAAACGGAGGGTGTATTTTGTTCGTTGCATTCCTTCAGCTGTTTAGCTAGAACAAGGCTAATAGGCTAAGGTTACAATAAGTCTGTCATATTACCGGTCATGTTAGCATATCTATGGCATAATGGCTACCTGAGATCTAACTTTCCAGTAGAAAAACAATACAATGTGTGCAGAAAGACCGTGTCTAAAAGTATGTTTAAAATACACTAAATATAACATACCCGTACGTACCGTAATAGTGATTTTAAACAACAACAACAACAACAACAACAACAACAACAACAACAACAATAATAATAATAATAATAATAATAATAATAATAATAATCATAATAATAATAATAATAATAATAATAATAATGTTATGATTTTTACGTCCAACTACGTACATTTTTGCGGCTTTCGGAGATGCCCAGGTGCCGGAATTTACCGTAGTGCCGCAGTTCTTTTACGTGCCAGTAATTTTACCGACACGAGACTGACGTATCTGAGCACCTCAAATACCGTCCGACTCGTTGGCTGAATGGTCAGCGTACTGGCCTTCGGTTCAGAGGGTCCCGGGTTCGATCCCCGGTCGGGTAGGGGATTTTAACCTTAATTGGTTAATTCCAGTGGTTCGGGGGTTGGGTGTGTGTGGTATATTCACATTAGAAATCATCCTAGGTAGGCCCCTCATCTTCACAGACATGCAGGTCGCCTAATAGGCCGTCTACTAGAAAAAGACCTGCACCAGGCCTCTCCGGAGGCCATACGCCATTATTATTACTCAAATACCACCGGACTAAACCAGTATCGAACCTGCCAAGTTGGACTCAGAAGGCCAGTTAAGCTATGTTATCAATATTAGAATGGGGGGCATGTTAACTGGAATGCCTGAGAGACTCCGTGAACGGGTATTTTCATAGTTTATTATGCGTATTTGGCTGTAGTATTATCGTTCTCAAGTCATCCAATTTAGGTTATTCCTTTTGCTTATTCATTATGATGTTTATATCGTACGCACTATCGCGATCCCATAAAACCTCAGCGACCACTTGTACGCATGCTTCATCCATCCAAGAACGGGCGAGAGAGCGATCGTGTGACGTCATGCTGTCATCGAGGCTTCGTAAGCGAAACGAGTCCGAACCTGAACTCGAAAGTGTCGAGTACCGCGATTCCAGGCATCACTCGCGCACGTCACTAATTATATATATAGCAAGATACCCGTGTTTCGCTACGGTATTATACTAAAATTTAGAACTGAATGCTAATTGTTTTAAATATAATACGCCGAAATTCGCGATCTGACTCGTTTTCTGAGAGAATCCGTCAAAATTCGCGATCTGACTCGTATTCCAATAGATTACGGCAAGTGTCCTCCCATTTTTCAATCTTTCTTTCCAGGAGTCGATTTCGTACTTCCCGGGCTAGGTCCAGGCATTCCACCCGGTCAGTTGGGTCCCTAAATCTTTGCCATCTTTTCCTATAAGCATTTTTAGTATGGATCAAATCCTGAAGAAGATCCGGCGTTGGTGTCGTCTTGGGTGCCTTGGCGGTACTGAACCCGCGGCTGGACTGTATTCGTAGTCATTACCAGGCCAGGACCCGTTTCCAGCGCGGTCCGCACAATTTGACGACGGTCCAGAACATTATTATTATTATTATTATTATTATTATTATTATTATTATTATTATTATTATTGTTACCGTGTTTTTGTGGTAGTTATGCGTGAAAGAAGGTGCGAGGTGGTGAACGGGTCTCAAGCTACTAAAGTAAAATTAATTAAAATTTAACCAGGTTATATTTTCTTTTCAAAAACAAAGAAATAACAAGCATGGCAGGTACAAAGTAGCAAGTCAAAGGGTAGTTACAATATTTACAGGATTTGGGCTTCGAGCCCTGAAAACACAATGCTTGGGCAATCAGCGCAGTTTTACCTCCAAACACAAGTTTCAACAGAGGGGCAGAAAACCCCATCCATGCCTAGGAGCCCTAGCTCCAAATTACACTAAAAAGCCTCCACGAGGCATACAACACTCAATTTTCAAAAGAGCCACTCGCTCTTAAATTTAAGCCTCTCCCAGGCCACACCAAACTCCACCTTCAAGTTGTCCTCAACAGACATAAACACAGGGGTAAAATACCCAATCTACTGAGGTCTATTAAATGCAAAGGAGGTTAATTAAATGACCTCTAAAATAACAATTTGAGAGGAGGCGAACTTGCACTCCTAATACACTTTGATTAAGACCTACTTGGCACTAGGCCGTTAATACAAGGGCTAATCCCATACTAAAGAGGTGACTTAAGAAGAGAACAATTTGTTTTACGTTAACGAAGAATAGGTTGAGAAAAATAAGTTCACCTCAAAACAATATGAGTGGGAGCTCGAGAGGGTTAGCACTCTCTATCCCAGTATGTAGCTTTAAAAGAGAATATATGAAAAGAGTAGTTACATTTAGGAAAAAGTTACATGGTGGAACGCTTCGAACCCGCCCCGAGAGTTAAACTGCTGAGCTAGCAAAGAAAGAAGTTATTAATCGGCCATTACCTTGTTGTTGACCGCTGCCGAGGAAAGAGGCGCTTCCCGCCTCCTGCTATGTACCTTATACACTGAAAGATGGAACAGAAGTGGCCCGGAGACCCTAAAATCAGCAGTTTATATATTCTCGCGGAAGTTTCTAGGCGTTAGGGGAATGAGAACACCCTCCCACGAGGATTTTATTGGTTCATCCATAAACCCCCTACACAATACTAAGAAGAAACACATAATTGGTGGAAAATTAATTTAAGAAATTCGGGATAGGCTAGATTTAAAACAAGGGGAAAGAAGGGGTTAATATTGCCAACTTAACCAATGACTGAAAGAAATTTAGCAAAGAACGAACATTTGAAATAAAAATTTCTCCAACAAAATAGTTCTTTGACTCCGCACTAGGGTGCACTATTGTTGATCTTCAGTAGTGTCCTCTAGAAGAGAAAGTTCACACTTCTTACTTCAAGCAAAACAAAAACACATCAAAAATGACACAGTTCAAAAACTCAAAATTTTCCACGTGGTGACATCTTCTGAGAAGGTAGCGAATTAATAGCGTATATAAAGTTCAGACTTCCTCCAGCAGAGGAGTTTCAACTGGCGCAAATTTTAAATTAGCGGCGTGGAGGTGTACCGCCCGGTACAGACCTCCCCCCCCAAAAGTACCTCCAGGGGTGACACATGAAATCTGTTTGAAACAAGGTCCAAGTTATGCTGTGGATATGAAGATTGATTGCAGAAGCATTTATAAGATTTCTTAATTTGGTTTGATTCAGTTTCAAAATTTTGTTGTTGCAGGTGAAGTAAAGTCCTTATATTTGTAGAAGTTGAATTTCTGAAGATAAACTTTTAATACTTAGAGGTGAAGAAAAATTTTGCAATTGCCACCAAATATTGCTGTTGAATTCCCAAGTGTAGTCATTGCTTATCGTAACTGTCCATGTAGTTGATGTTAATTAAGTTGAATGGCCAGACCGGCCGTTGCAGCTTGCGTCCAAAGGGAGGCCGCTCGGACCCCTCAAGTACCCTGAGATACCGCTCGCCCGCACTATGAGGGGAGCAGAGGTGTTGAAACACGCCGCGCCCGCGGTGAACATATACAGGCTGCGGGCAAGTAGCAGGACGTGCGCCGCGCATCAGCCTCGGCCGGGAGGAGAGCTCCGGCTCGCCGTGCACCTGACGTACTCGCTGGAGAAGAGGGGGCCCGTCCTCTGCCCCAGTTGCTGCACGGCGCCGCGCAGCTACGGGGGCACTGAAACATTAAAGCTAGGCGGCAGAATTGTCTTGGACCATCATCTTTTGAGGGCACAGCCTTGGTGAAGAGGTTGAGGGGTCAGCGGCGTGCAGATGTCCATGGCATTTAATATAATCCAGCCACAGTGTGTATTGGAGCAGGAGACGGGAGCGTGGTAATGGCCGAGGCAAGGACAGGATGGCAGTTTAACAAATCGGGGGAGGTTTCACACAAATGCTTACATATAAAACAAAATATTATAGAAGGGGCAGAATGCCTAGGAATTGAAAACTCAAAAAAATATAACCTTCATATCCCCTTTCACAATAATATGAAGCAAGTTAACACAGAAATTACACCGGTTTCACCTGTGACAGGTGAACCCTAAATATCCTCTCGGTGGCTGGATTGCTTACTAACAACGTAACTGGCGTAAGAAAATCGAGAATGATACAAGGCCCATGAAATCTGGGGGCAAGCTTGCCCGCGGGAACAAAGTTCTTGACCATCACCTGGTCACCTACATTCAAAGTGGTGGGTCTCCGTCCACGATCATACCTTTCCCTAACCTTTTCATGAGATACCTTAAGATTGGCTTTAGCCTTCTTCCAAAGATCTTTAATATTATCCGGATCTATTGTCTCGGGTAGAATGTCACTCAGAGACCAGAGGTTAGAGAGCGGCGAGTTGGGAACAAACTTGAACATCAAAGAAGCTGGAGTAAATTTATGTGATTCATGAACCGCCGAATTCAAAGCAAAAGCTAACCAATGCAGGGACGTGTCCCACCTGGAATGATCTTCATGATGATAGGCAATAAGTGCGGACCTGAGATTACGATTAACCCGTTCAGCCAGAGATGGTTGAGGGTAATAAGCAGAAGTAGTTACATGAGAGATGGATAAGTCAAAACAGAATTTACGAAATAAATTAGATGTAAAAGCCTTAGCATTATCAGATACAATATATTGGCACGGACCAAAAGAAGCAAAAATAGAATTTAGGCAAGTAATGGTGGACTGAGCGGTAGCCAGCTTAGTCGGAAATAACCAAGAAAATCTGGTAAAACCATCTACACACACAAGGATGAACTTGTTGGCATTACCCTTTGACTGGGGGAAGGGTCCTACATAATCAATATACAGGCGTTCCATGGGGCGCGACGCTTGCTGAGAGGACAAGAGGCCTACCTTGGTGGACATGGTCGGTTTACTAAGCAAACAGGATTTACAAGCCTTTACTAGTTCACGGATTTCACCATCCATACCTTTCCAGATGAACATTTCACGAATCTTTTCACGAGTTTTAAAGATACCCAGATGCCCTCCTAATGGGGTCTCATGATAATACTTGAAGATCATAGGTACAAGAACCGCTGGAACAACAACTTTCATCATCTTATCATGCCTCGAAGGGCAACATAGAACACCATTCCTCAGAACATAAGGGACAACAAGTTCCCCAGAAGAAAGGGTTTCCATTATCGGAGCCAGCGTCGGATCTTCACGTTGGTATTTCTCGATATCCCTAAAGAGCATGGGAGCATCTGTTAGGATGGCATTAACATCAGATGGTGTGGACTCGGGAGGTGATGAACTGTCGACCAGTTCATGGTTCTCAACGTCGTTTGAAAACATATGGCTGAGTCCATCAGCGACAATATTTTCGGTACCTCTGATATGTCTAACATCAAACTGGAAGGCAGAAATACGAATGGCCCAGCGGGCTATACGACCAGTACGACGCGGCCTACCTAAGACCCAGCTTAAGGCTTGATTATCTGTCTCCAGGTCGAATTTAACATGTTCCAGATAGAGACGGAACTTCTCTAAGGCGAATAAGACTGCCAAACCTTCGAGCTCATAGATGGAATACTTGGATTCTTGAGCCGACAAAGTCCTAGATGCATAGGCGATGGGTCGCCTCCCTAGTTCAGTCTCTTGAAGAAGGACTGCCGCTACTGCTGACGACGACGCGTCGGTTTGGACGATGAATTTCTTCGAGAAATCAGGCATAGCAAGTACAGGGGCATTACAAAGAGCTAATTTAAGGTCTTCAAAAGCGGCTTGTTGAGAAGGTCCCCACTCGAATTTGATGCCTTTCCTACGAAGAAGGTTTAAGGGCGCCGCTCTATTAGCGAAGTTAGGAATAAACTTCCTGAAGAAATTCACCATACCAATGAACCTGGCGATACCTTTAATGTCCTTGGGAGGTTTAAAATCACGGATGGCCTGTGTTCTAGAATGATCGACGGCTACACCATCAGATGACACAATATGCCCTAGGAAAGACATAGAGGGCTTAGCAAAGGCGACCTTGGACAACTTAACAGTTAACCCAGCCTTACGAAGGCGATCGAGAACTTCTCGCAGATGATCTAGATGCTCTTCAAAAGTCTCTGAAAATACGACTACATCATCCAAGTAGTGATATAAGTACTCAAATTTGATGTCGGAGAAGACCCTATCTAGTAGCCTAGTGAGTACAGCTGCTCCCGTGGGGAGCCCGAAAGGCACGCGGTTGTATTCGTATAAGTTCCAGTCCGTGGCAAACGCTGTAAGATGTTTAGACTCTTCGGCAAGGGGAATTTGATTATAGGCCTGATTCAAGTCCAAGATAGTAAAGAACTTGGCCTTACGAAACCATGAAAAACAAGAATGAAGGTCAGGAAGGGGCACAGATTGCAACACCACCTTCCGATTGAGAGCCCTATAATCAATTACAGGCCTGAAGCCTCCTTGGGGTTTCGGGACTAAAAAAATAGGCGAAGAATACGCTGACTTAGAGGGCCTAATAATACCGTCCTTCAACATCTGATCGATAATTTCTTTCAGAGCCTTCATTTTAGGCGGAGATAGCCTATACGGTGGAAAACGGACAGGAATCGAATCCGTGACCTCAATTTTGTATTCGATCAGGTCAGTAACACCAAGAGTATCAGAAAACACCTCTGGAAACGACTGACACAGCTTACGAATACTATCAGCCTGCTCCTCAGGTAGATGTCTAAGATCTAACAACATCTCATCCTGGGTAGGCGAAATAGAAGAACATGATGCAGAATTACACTTTAATAAAGGGATGTTACAATTAGAGGCAAATTTGAAAGTGCAAGACCTACTCTGAAGGTCGAGCACAAGACCTGTGTGAAAAATAAAGTCCGCTCCCAATATAATGGGGCAAGACAAGTGCTTGGCCACAAACAATTTAACTTTCCATGTGAATTTAAAAATACGAATTTTGACCAATAAGGAACCTAGAATTTCTAATGGGGATGAATTAGCCGAAACATATTGAACCGGAGATGAGACATAGTCAGGTAGTTTACAAACAGATTTCAATTTAGAATACCATTCAGCCGAAATAATCGAACAAACACTGCCTGAATCTAAGAGAGCTGTTATAGGCTCGTTATTTAACTCAATCTTAAGAAAAGGAACCGGTGCGGAGGAATCCGCCGCAATCCTAAGACACTCTTTGGGACCTTCAAAAGATGAATTTGAAAATTGCTCGTTCCCTGAATTTAAAACCTGTTTACTAGGGGCTGAGTCTCGGGAAGATGGATTAGTCGACTCAGCCGAAGCCACTAGTCACTTTTTATTATTGGCATAGGTAGAATTTGCACCAGAAGTTGAGCAGGAGGGGGTGCTAATCGAGTTTGGGCAATTCTTGGCGATATGTGAGAAAGCCCCACATTTAAAACAGCCTTGTGCTGAACCAGCTCCATTATTTGCCCTACTAGTTTTGACCAATGGACATTTATTGCGAAGATGGTCAGGCGACCCGCAAGCATAACATTTACGGGGTGTGACTGGTCGGCGAGGTGGAGGCCGAGTATTACTAAACGAAGGAGGGGGTTCTTTTGCCACACGCAAAGAGTCAGCGTACCTCACTCCTTCCGCTGAGACGGCCAACGCTTCAAGTTCAGAGAAAGTTTGCGGGCATGCCGCGAAACACAAATATGACCTATAAGATGGAGAAATGCCTTCTACAATAGCCTGTACAATCTGATCTTCAGGAAAATGAAGGGCAAACACCCTAGTATAAAACTTAATGTCTTGTATGAAATCAGCCAAGTTCTCATCCAAGCGCTGTACACGATAATAGTACTTCTGAATCAGAGATGACCTCGCGCGGGCGGGAATAAAATTTGCAAGCAAGTGTGCATGAAAATCTTTAATAGATGACTGTTCGGCTATGGCTCTTACTATTTTGTCAGAAAGAATACCAATTGCATAAGGATAGATGATTTGCAAAATTTGACATGGAGAAAGAGAAAACACAAGGGCATGATCCTGAAATTCAACCAGAAATCTTAAAAATGAAATTACTTCACTGGTGGTATTAACCGAAAACTTAGAGATACCTCTGAGCAACATTGCCAATGGATGAGGCAAGCTGCAAAACCCGGGTGACATAGTAGGTAAAGGTTTCAATGGCAAGGAAGTTAATTCAGAACGGATGTTACTCAACGATGCACGGCGTTCAGATTCGTTGTCCAATGGGGCAGAGAAAGTTTGAGCGGCGATGGTTTTCCTATTTACTTCTCCCTTAGTAGGTTCTTCCTCACTACCTACATTCACTATGGTGGGTTGATCAGATTTGGGAGGAACTTCCCCAGTTAACAATTGAGTGACCTTGCTAGATAATTCAGACATATTTTCAAGTAGCGTACTAGCTTCCTTCTTCTGAACATCATTCAACTTTAGAGACAACAGATCGTTAACTCTATTTGAAAAGTGATATAGCCTAGCTTGCACACGCTTAATTTGATTAGGAGAAGGATCATTTTCATCAAAAAAAACTAACTACAGAAGCTAGCCCAGTAATATTCTCCGTGATCGTGGAAAGAGAGTCGTCAATTTCTTTCTCTCCCAAATTGGGGATGGAAATGGGCAAATCTAGGGACTCTCTAAGCTTGTTTGTGTCTACTGCAACCGTGCCTCCAGATTGTACATTTCTAATAGTCAATTCATAGATCAACTCCTCCTTGCGCAAATAGTTAAGATGGAGAACATCGCGAGGGCCGGGCATGGTGACAGAACAATTTTGAAAAACTCAAAAAATTCCAGCAACTGAAAAAATAGTTAGAGTTCGGAACAAAACAATGTTTAGCCGTCAAAAGGGGCTAAATTGAGACCCATTCAACCACGCTCTGCTACCACTTGTTACCGTGTTTTTGTGGTAGTTATGCGTGAAAGAAGGTGCGGGGTGGTGAACGGGTCTCAAGCTACTAAAGTAAAATTAATTAAAATTTAACCAGGTTATATTTTCTTTTCAAAAACAAAGAAATAACAAGCATGGCAGGTACAAAGTAGCAAGTCAAAGGGTAGTTACAATATTTACAGGATTTGGGCTTCGAGCCCTGAAAACACAATGCTTGGGCAATCAGCGCAGTTTTACCTCCAAACACAAGTTTCAACAGAGGGGCAGAAAACCCCATCCATGTCTAGGAGCCCTAGCTCCAAATTACACTGAAAAGCCTCCACGAGGCATACAACACTCAATTTTCAAAAGAGCCACTCGCTCTCAAATTTAAGCCTCTCCCAGGCCACACCAAACTCCACCTTCAAGTTGTCCTCAACAGACATAAACACAGGGGTAAAATACCCAATCTACTGAGGTCTATTAAATGCAAAGGAGGTTAATTAAATGACCTCTATATAACAATTTGAGAGGAGGCGAACTTGCACTCCTAATACACTTTGATTAAGACCTACTTGGCACTAGGCCGTTAATACAAGGGCTAATCCCATACTAAAGAGGTGACTTAAGAAGAGAACAATTTGTTTTACGTTAACGAAGAATAGGTTGAGAAAAATAAGTTCACCTCAAAACAATATGAGTGGGAGCTCGAGAGGGTTAGCACTCTCTATCCCAGTATGTAGCTTTAAAAGAGAATATATGAAAAGAGTAGTTACATTTAGGAAAAGGTTACATGGTGGAACGCTTCGAACCCGCCCCGAGAGTTAAACTGCTGAGCTAGCAAAGAAAGAAGTTATTAATCGGCCATTACCTTGTTGTTGACCGCTGCCGAGGAAAGAGGCGCTTCCCGCCTCCTGCTATGTACCTTATACACTGAAAGATGGAACAGAAGTGGCCCGGAGACCCTAAAATCAGCAGTTTATATACTCTCGCGGAAGTTTCTAGGCGTTAGGGGAATGAGAACACCCTCCCACGAGGATTTTATTGGTTCATCCATAAACCCCCTACACAATACTAAGAAGAAACACATAATTGGTGGAAAATTAATTTAAGAAATTCGGGATAGGCTAGATTTAAAACAAGGGGAAAGAAGGGGTTAATATTGCCAACTTAACCAATGACTGAAAGAAATTTAGCAAAGAACGAACATTTGAAATAAAAATTTCTCCAACAAAATAGTTCTTTGACTCCGGACTAGGGTGCACTATTGTTGATCTTCAGTAGTGTCCTCTAGAAGAGAAAGTTCACACTTCTTACTTCAAGCAAAACAAAAACACATCAAAAATGACACAGTTCAAAAACTCAAAATTTTCCACGTGGTGACATCTTCTGAGAAGGTAGCGAATTAATAGCGTATATAAAGTTCAGACTTCCTCCAGCAGAGGAGTTTCAACTGGCGCAAATTTTAAATTAGCGGCGTGGAGGTGTACCGCCCGGTACAATTATTATTATTATTATTATTATTATTATTATTATTATTATTATTATTATTATTATTATTATTATTATTACTATTATTATTATTATTATTAAATGTTCTGGACACCCCAGCAAGGTGCAAGACCGCTACTTGGCGGTAAATAGCATCTGCCATTGTCATTGTTGACAATGTGACCAGCACCATTGTCGCGCGTAGGCAAGTGTGCGGGATTTCTGGCGATACGAATGACATACTTCCGTGCATTATTGACCTTATTATAGAGGTGAACGATCTGACGGTCAATCTCATTCCTATCGTTTATTTCAAATGTGTTTAAATTTTTATTTATATGCCAGGAGAGTCTACTGTAATCTAAGAACGTCCTCCGAAGGAAAAGATGGCTGTTGAAATCGAACCCAGGAAAGATTAAAAATGATCGGCTTATGATCAGAATAAGTACATCGAAAATCTACAGCCTGTTTCCAGTCATTCGACAGGGTCAGGAATGGAATGAATACAGCCCCATCCTGCGGCGACAGTAATAATTGTGCTGGCTGCCGAAGCACTCCTCTGGGGCAATGAGCGATGAATGACAAATGAAATTAAATATTGGACAGTATTGCTGGAATGAATGATGACAGGGTAAACCGGAGAAAAACCTGTCCCGCATCTGATTTGTCCAGCACGAATGTCACATGGAGTGACCGGGATTTGAACCACGGAACCCAGCTGTGAGAGGCCGGCGCGCTGCAGCCTGAGCAACGGAGGCTCCTTATAAGTACATTATGAACAGTAAAATCAAGTGGTCTCACCTCCTTTTACATCCCACCGCCGTTAGGTTTATTTACCCCCAGAGAAAAATTAAAAGAAGGCGTGTTTCTTTATGTTTAAAGGAGATTCCAAACACAAATGTTCACGTCTATTACCTTCATATTTGAGATATAAATATCCTCGTAAATATAATTAACTTTTTTCACTTCCTTTCACATTCCCCCCCACCAAGTGAATTTTCCGGCAAAAAATTACTTGTTTCTTTAATAGTAAAGGTTCTTCTAAATACCAATTATCACGACTCTAACTATTTCAGTTTTTGATTTATGTGTCCTCGTGGAAGATATTCAACTCCTTTTCACTCCCGCCCCGCAAGATGTCCCCCCCGCCAAAACGCGTTTTTCTTTGTTTTTAAAGTAAATCCAAATACCAATTTTCACGCCTGTAACAATTTTATGTTTATTAGATGTATGTATTCTCATACAATTAAGTCAATTAATTTTTCAATTCTTTCACCCCCCCCCCTTCATTGGATTTTCCGAAAATACGTGTTTCTTTACTTTTAAAGCAGATTCCACATATCAAATTTCACGTCTGTAACATCTTCATTTTTGAGATATCAGTAGCCTAATTAAAAGAAATCAACACCATTTTCAGTCATTATTCCCCCCCCCCCCCTCCACCCAAGTGGTATTTCCGAAAACTAAAAGTACATGTTTCTTTATTTTCAAAAGAGATAAAATATACCGTTTTCTCTTCTGTAACATGTTAAGTTTTTTTATACATACTGCAGAAATTCAAATTTTAAAATTTCACCCCTTTTTATTTCCCCTTCACATTTACAGGAAATTACAAATACCCAATTTTTACGTCTGTAACATTTTACCTTTCTCAGATATTCTGTAGTTATAGTCTTTCGAAAAATTCACCCCAATTTGTCAATCCTGTTTAACCGCCATTAACTGGATTTTCCAAAAACTAAAAAAATCGTGTTTCTTTATTTTTAAAGGAGATTCTAAATACCAATTTTTACATCTATAAACTTTAAAAGTTTTGAGATATAGATACACTCATTTTAAAAATTCACCAATTTTCACCCCCATTAATTGTATTTTCAAAAACAAAGAAGTACGTGTTTCTTTATTTTTAAAGGAGATCCCAAACACCAATTTTCAGGTCTGTAATAACTTCAGTTTCTGAGATATAAGTATCCTCATTAAAGGCATTCAACCCAATTTTCACCCCTTTTCACCCCTCCTATTGGGATTTTCCGAAAACAAAAAAATACGTGTTTATTTTTAATGAGGATTCTAAATACCAATTTTTACATCTTTAAACTATAAAAGTTTTGAGATATAGATGCACTCATTTTAAGAATTCTCCCCCCGTTTTCACCCTCCCATTAATTGGATATTCCATAAACAAAAAAATACGTGTTTCTTTATTTTTAAAGGAGAACCCAAACACCAATTTTCAGGTCTGTAATAACTTCAGTTTCTGAGATATAAGTATCCTCATTAAAGGCATTCAATCCATTTTTCACCCCTTTTCACCCCTCCTATTGGGATTTTCCGAAAACAAAAAAATACGTTTTTCTTTATTTGTAATGGTGATTCTAAATACCAATTTTTACATCTGTAAACTTTAAAGGTTTTGAGATATAGATGCACTCATTTTAAAAATTCTCCCCCCTTTTCACCCTCCTATTAATTGGATTTTCCAAAAACAAAAAATACGTGTTTCTTTATTTTTAAAAGAAATCAAAAGTACCAATTTTCAGGTCTGTAATGTGTTCATTTTCTGAGATATAAGTACCGGTATCCTGATTAAAGGCATTTAACCACTTTTTCACCCTTTTTCACCCCTCCTATTGCGATTTTCTGAAAACAAAAAAAATACATGTTTCCTTATTTTTAAAGAAGATTCTAAATACCAATTTTTACGTCTGTAAACTTTTAAAGTTTTGAGATATAGATACACTCATTTTAAACTTTCAACCCCCTTTTCACCCCCTTAGCAAAGGAATATCCAAGAATCCTCTCTTAGCGAGCACCTACATCTTAATATGAATCTATGCCAAAAATTTCATTTCTTTATGTCCAGTAGTTTTGGCTGGGCGATGATGAATCAGTCAGTCAGTCAGTCAGTCAGTCAGTCAGGACAAGTTATTTTATATCTATAGATATGAGTAAAGAACTCGATGATGTAATACTGTACTGTATAGAGTAGTAAGTTACAAGGTGGTGAGCAACAGCAAAAAGACCCCGACAATGTGAGAGGGACAGCAGGTAGCAGTGGCGAAGCGTACTAGTGCCCACTGTTACCACTGGGAACAGTTTGCAAATATAAAAATCGAATATGCCCTAATATTAATATTTAATGTTTTTGTTTCTTCGCCTGGGCGTGTCGCAAGAACGCTATTGCAGTAAATTGCCAACGTCAAAGCTGAGCGAGAGGCTGTTACCAACTCCATGCAGTGGTTACGTACTGAATCTCTCCTAACAGTTAGGGGAGTAATACTGCACCTGCGCAGAGCAAGGCCCCTCTCCCCTCGACACAGATTTGTCCTGCTACATTCTCCGGTCGTGTTACCACAATGGAAAGTGGAAACAAAAGCTTATAACGTCGGTGCTGAGCTGTTCTGTCCGTTCTTTCCACTACGCTGAACAGTGCATTGCTATATTGTTGTGATATTGTTTTCTGTTATAACACGATGTGACTATTCTGGTTAAAGTGTGAATTTATATTTAATTTATGTTAGGTAAGGATAGCCTATAGGACTGCACAAGGTATTAAACATTAAAATGAGTGTTGCCACTTCCACCTAGAAAATAAGTGAGTTGGCGGGCCCAGAATATTCATGTATAATAGAAAACTTAACGAACAAATCATTTTCGTTAAGACTTTTGAAGGAAAGTAAAACATAATTGAAAAAGCTAGACCCACGCCTTCTCTTAAAACTTTAGTCATGGAATCGAAAAGATTAGTATGATATTTTCATGCAAAAAATATTAAACTGTACTGTTGGCCATGTATTCTACTTCCCTCAGAAAATAATGTTTGGAATAAAGACGGTGTGGACAATTTAGATAGTTTCAGAGTTTTTAAAGAAAAGCCATGAGGTGTCTCAAGTACATATCAACGCTGTTACCGATATAATTCTGTTCGGAAGGTCCAGAGTAGAGTTCTGTTTGAGTATAGCATAATGAGCTAGTAAGAAAATAACAGATATATTATCAGCATTTTAATTTATAGTGTGTGTTTTCTTTCGAAGCAAGGATTACGTTTCAGGGGCCATCGAAAAACTGAAGAATCTGATAACAGAGGTAATTACAGGAAGTTACTAGCGTTAATTGCTAAGAAAGATGGCGTATTTCGGCATCACTTAGAAACATCTACAGTTTTCTCAGGACTTGCATCTGATGTACAAAATGATATTATTGAAGCCATAACTACTTTTATGACCAGCGAAATTAAAGACGAAGTTAAGAAAGCAAACTTTATTTCCGTTATTTTGGATGAAAGTACAGACGTTTCTAACAGAGCACAACTCTAGACTGTATTTAAATATGTTAGTCCCGAATGCTAAATTCAAGAGAGATTTTTGAGATTCAGTGACATAAGCGGTGACCCTTCTGCTGTTTCTCCCTCTAAACATCTTTTTGGAGTGTTACGAGAATTTCAGTGTGGTAAAAAGTTAGTAGCAGAGACATTTGATGGCGGAGCAGTGATGTCAGGCCAGCACAGTGGGTCGCAGAAGTTAGTCATGGATAAATATGACCAGAATATATTTGTTCACTGCTATGGTCATAGGCTCATCTTGGTATTACAGCAATCTGTTAACCACATCAAGGAATGAAAAGTATTTTTTCAGACCTTGTCTGGGTTAGCAAGGTTTTATTCATCTTACCCTAAAAAGGCCGATTACCAACAGTAGCGGCTACCCGATGGATATATGCTGGTAGGCTGGTTGAAGTTGTGTCCTCTGTCTATACAGATCTCCTTGAATTCTTCAGGGAAATGAAAGAAATCGCAGACGAATGGGACGGTGGAACGAGAATTCAAGCTGTGTTACTATGTTACCCTGCAAGACTTTGATTTCTATTTCCTACTAAATTTATTTGCCGAAGTGCTCCCTCAATCTGATGTTCTGTATCAGATCCTTCAGAAGAAAATATGCGATATTGCTTTCTGCTCAAAGAGCGTTTTTGCAGACAACGAGAAATAATTTTGAAACTATGAGGTCAAAGTTGCAAGACAATGAAGGGAGGCAGAATTACCTTCAAAAGCGCCAGAGAATTGATTTTATAGGAACCATGAAAACATTGTACCTCCGATTGTATTTGGAAATAATTGATCATGTCTGTGCAACT
The DNA here is from genome assembly GCF_040414725.1 of Anabrus simplex. NCBI lineage: Eukaryota > Metazoa > Arthropoda > Insecta > Orthoptera > Tettigoniidae > Anabrus > Anabrus simplex. The sequence continues at coordinate 945,421,753 of NC_090266.1, read as the reverse complement.
ATCAGATGGATTGTCTGATATTAACAAGTTGGAGTTCCTTCAGTTAATTGATATTGGCCAGTTTAAAAATTTCGCGAAGATGTTCCCGAACAGTGCCTATCAGTCGTTAGTGAAGACCTATGGACGAAATTTCTACTGCATAAAACTTAAAAGTGAACTGTCTGTCATCTACACGAAGCCAGACCTTGTGAAAAATAATCCACATGACCTCTACCAATATTTGCACACTAGTGGTCTTAAAATGAGCATATCCAGAAGCATCGAAATTGATTTACCTCATTCTCACCATCCCGGCAACTAGCGCTTCCGCTGAGACAAGCTTCTCGGCCTTAAAAAAGATACACACCTTCCAAAGAAATTGACAAATACAGGACAGGGGTCTCTGTACTTTCTTTGATCGCGATTGAGAAGACATTTCTGAGTGACTGAATGAAGAGGCCTAATTTCTACGATGCTGTGATAGACAATTTTGATGGCACAACATGCCGTCGTATCGACCTGAAGTACAAATAGGAAATACTGAGGTAAGCCTTAAAGCTCCGTTAGAAATTAATTTTAAACTTCATGTTTATGAGTGCATGAGTAGCCTGCCAAAGGTTTGGCATGATGTGACCTATTTTCAATTAGTGCATGATCGAGACTGGTAGTTTCCGTGATGTTGATGCTCACTAGTGCTCAATAGTATATATTATGTGCCATTTCATCATTTTCAAATGATGTTATACAAAAGTAATATCAGCTTTTATGAATTGGCGTCTGTACTCCTCATAAAAATGCTGTGGTGCGAGCAACAATATAGTCTCAGAAGTAGTGTGGTAACACTTTTCGAAACGTCACGCGTCGCCACTGGCAGGTAATGATTTGATGATAAATGGGGTTAAAAGTCAGGATGCTAGTTTCAATAAGAGGAAAAGTCCTCTCATTTTTAATTACTGCGTTGATAACGTGAAATTTCCTTATGGGGATCAGTTTAAGTACCTAGGTGTTAGTATAAGGAAAGACCTTCATTGGGGTAATCACATAAACGGGATTGTAAATAAAGGGTTCAGATCTCTGCACATGATTTTGCGGGCATTTTGGGTTGTAGTAAGGATCTAAAGGAGTGGACATATAAGTTCCTGGTAAGACCCCAACTAGAGTACGGTTCCAGTGTATGGGAACCTCACCAGGATTACTTGATTCAAGAACTGGAAAAAATCCAAAGAAAAGCAGCTCGATTTGTTCTGGGTGATTTCCGACAAAAGAGTAGCGTTACAAAAATGTTGCACAGTTTGGGCTGGGAAGACTTGGGAGAAAGGAGGCGATCTGCTTGACTAAGTGGTAGGTTCCAAGCAGTCAATGCAGAGATGGCGTGGAATGACATTAGTAGGCGAATAAGTTTGGGGGTATTTTAAAAGTAGGGAAGATCACAACATAAAGTTGGAATTCAAGAGGAAAAATTTGGGCATATATTCGTTTATAGGAAGAGGAGTTAACGATTGGAATAATTTATCAAGGGAGTTGTTCAATAAATTTCCAAATTATTTGCAATTATTTAAGAAAAGGTTAAGTAAACAACAGATAGGGAATCTGCTACCTAGGCGATTGCCATAATTGCAGATCAGTGGTGATTGATTGATTGATTGATTGATTGATTGATTGACTGATTGATTGATTGATTGATTGATTGATTGATTGATTGATTGATTGATTGATTGATTGATTGATTGATTGATTGATTGATTGATTGATTGATTGATTGATTGATTGATTGATTGACTTACCACTAGAACAGCCTGCCTGAATATTGGCAAGAAGTAGCTGGGAAGTTAGATAACTTTCTTTTTAGCATGGCATTCATCTTGTTCTAGCATGTTCTGATAACTACTGGTACGGAACATACTGGTCAATCATAGTATTCCAGCTATTCGATTCCTGCTGTGAGGTGCTGTTAGGAATGAAGAGTGTGCACACTTAACAGAAAACGGCAGAGCAGTGTTCACCGCAGTCTGTGGACTGGTTCTTCCAGCTCTGGGACTTGGCATTCTTAAAACGGCAGCATAGTACCGGTACTGTTCGTGAAAAGTGAGGAAATGTGCCGTTCTACATTTCATCCAGCATTTCGTATGATAGCATTCCAGTCGGTTAATATTATATTCTGACAAGAATACTGACGTCATTGTAATGACCTATGTCAAGTTCGCTTTAATGTTTGTCTGTGTCTGTTACGTAAAGATAGATGAGTGGATTTTAATGAAACCTGATATTTCAATTTAGAATAAGGTCGAGCATGATCTTTGCTACAAGTTGTTCCCAAAATTTCAGCAGAACGGGCCTAAAGCATAAAACTCGATGTAGCTCTCCTATGGTTGGTTTTATATGAAAGTAGCTCATGGCGATTTTTTGTGACCTTTTGCCGACACAGACAAAAACTAAGGGAAATATCAGTAGCAGATGAGTGAAATTTTAAGACCAAGATCTAGCAACTAACTCTATAGACTGTAAAGAGAGTTGCTATGGAGATCGTTCCGGCAACGTTTTGAAGAATTTTTACATCTGCCAATACTCTTTTAATATTAACCCAATTTTTGGCTTTCTTTTATACGGGGAAGGGGAGATTAAATCAAGATTAGCAATAATGCAAAAAAGAGGCATGTCCACTAATGTGCCTCAAAATATGGAGGAAAATATGAAGTATAATAATGCACATCTAAGAGGTTGTTCCGACTATGTTTATACCTATATATATATTGGTAGTGGTTTGAAAGCCGCACGAACACATCGAAGATATTCGGCGACGCAAGGATGGGAGGAGGATGGGATTGGGAATGTAGTGGCCGTGGCCTTAATTAAAGTACAGCCCCAGCACTTGCCTGGTGTGTATAATTCCTGCTCCTATTTACCTGGAAAATTAGCAACGGATTGTATGACCAATTGACTTGCAATTCAAAACCAAGTCCCAGCTATTATTTGGTATTCCAAGGTATCTGTTTAATACTTTTCATACTTTCATACACTTGACTTTCAAGAGGATAATTTCCATATTAATTTTTCAGTGTAGAATATACTAGGTGATTGTTTCTTTCTGCAGGCAGGCACTGCTCCGCGGAAGCTCACATCATACATATTTTGAACTGCCCGCTTGTTGCCGGCGGGACCTGCCCTGAGTCTTCAGTGCGCTTCATTCTCTTCACAAGGTTAGTACGTTTTTCTTAATGGACTGCACCTTTAAAAATAAACGATTATAATAATACGGAATTGCCTTGGAATGTTTCTAAGGGAATCTCGTTTTGTATTCATTCCATCACCTACAGTAGTCACTGCTCTGTCTGTATCAGCGGTGGAGACAATTTTGATTGAACTGATTACTAAGGATAGAAGTTCGACACCAAAAGTATGAAGTTAACTCCGTCGCTTGTTACACAAAGAGTTTTGTTCACGGCAACTCAGGGTAGTACAGGGACTTGTAGAGAGCATCGAAACATCGGCTGATATGGTTAGATGACTAAAACAAAATATATTTGTAATCGTGGAAGCCGTTTCCTTTCAACTTCGACGTGCTTAATCCATTCTTGTGATTCTTCTCTCGGTCGAAACGAATGCAAATATTGAAAATACCGGTAAAAGAAAACACTGAATAACAATTATATCTGAATAAGATATTTTCTAATTTTATTAATCCTGTATTAGTTTCGAAAGACTTCACAAAAATAGATAAAACAAATAGAGTATAACACACATTTACGAGAGTGGCTTACCTCATTTCCTTCTTTAAACTATTAATTGCCTCTGGAGATCAGACTTCATTTCCTACTAATTGCATTACTAGTTTTCAACTCATTTTGAGGAATAACATGATTCCATAAGAAATAAAGTCATAAAATAAAACGGTTCAGCTGGGATGGTAGCTATAAGTCGGTAGTACCTTACCTGAGGAGTGAAGAATGAGTGCGAGATGTGAAAGCTATTCTTAGTGAATATCTTGATAGAGACCATAAGCTTCTGGTGGCTAACCTGACAGGAATCCAAGTGCAGAAGACAAAGACCAGGAAGAGGATACCAAGGATTAAATACTGGAAGCTAAAGGAAGAGGACTGTAAACAGAAGTTCCAAGTGATCAAAAGCAAGTTACCAATGCTAGAGTCCAGCTGTAGTGATGTGGAATGAAATTATTTTAAAACTAGTTTCATTGGTAGTGAAGAAGAAGTGTGCAAAACTATGTGCAGGGAAGTACTGAATAAAAGGATATGCTGGTGGAATGACAGAGTGAAAGAAGTGATGAAAAAACAAAATAAGACCAAGAAAGCGAGGGATGTTGAAAGAGCCGGAAATAGTGACAAAAGGCAACTGAGAGATGAGATAATACATGAGCTAGACCAAGAATACCAAAATAGGAAATCAGAAGTAAAAAGGACTGTGAGAGAAGACAAGAAAAAATGCTGGGTTGAATTTATCCCAAAACTACAGGATGATACAGTACATAAAGGAAATATGAAGATTATGTACAGCCTGGTTAAAAGTAAGAGATCTGATAAAAAGAACATCACAGCACTAAAAACAGTAAATGGGAATGTAGTCAGGAGCGAACAAGAAATTAGAAGTTCAATTAAATTTTTATTTATTTTCTGTAGAGTTTTGCAGTTGACAGACAAGCTGTAACCTATATATAATAAAAAACATATGTTTTAATTCATATACAAATGAAAAACACACTTTCTGATTCACAGTTCATTTAAGGAGAGGCACTTGTTAATTAAGAGAACGTTTAGTGAATTTTGAAATGTTTTACCATGCAGATATTTTTATATTATAGAGTAATATACCATTCACATATGGGCTCTGGTCCATCTTTTTAGAGCGGTGGAGACTCGTGTGGTAATCATTCCGAATTGTTGTGCAATAATCGCCGATCTCACTGTTACTAATAGTCTATGATTTGATGTGCTTAATAAAAGATTTATAGATATACAGCGTGATTCAACCGCCCCTTCCAATGTAGTTTTATGCAGCCCACGATATTAATTCCGTCCTAAAAACATCTGCCCTGCCAGTATGCTCAGATAACACAACTGGATAGCTTGGCATTTACCGCCTCACCATGATAGGACGCCGAAATGTTATACGCGTATTAAACACTGGAAGACATGCGTGTGTCTTCTAGATCATATGAACCTGACACGCCGGCGAAACACTAAATTGATACAGTGACCGCAGTAAACTTAATACTTGCTATAAGCTGCCCAGTGAAGCGTACGGAACCGTAGTGTAGCTGGTAAAGGCGTGGGGGAGGGGGCTTGCATGTCAGGTGGTAGGTTCGAGTCCGGGGCGAAGATTACAAGTTTTTGAAATATTTGTTTAATACGTACCGCACGCAATGTAAGTTCAATACCTGCTTTCATGCAAACTGTGCGTGAATGCATGTGTTTGTGACCCTAAGAACGGTCGATTAGTTAGCAGGCCGGACACATACAGACAGGAAATAATAGGAACACAACTGCCCTGACAATGTTTTATCGCAGCAAATGCTCGATGTGATGACCGTTTTGGTTTATTCACTTTTGGGCCCGGTGTCCAATAGATCGTCTTGTGCGCTGAAGCATTCCAGGTGTAATTGCTCGGCAGGCATCCGTGATGAGTTCTCTGAGCTGGTCGGGGTTCCCCGGCACTTGAGTGTAAACGACGATCTTCAAATGTCCCCACAAGAAGAAGTCTAACGGCATTAAATCCGGTGATCTGGAGGTCCAAGAAATAGGGCCTTCTCGTCCTATCCATTTTCCTGCCAGTTGCTCGTTCAGATGGTTACGAACGGACAAAGTCAAATGTGGTGTAGCTCCATCCTGTTGCAACCACATCGTCAAATGATCATGCAAGGGCACATCCTGCAGCAGCAGAGGGAGTACCTGACGCAGACAGTGCAGGCAGCGTGGGCCCGTCCAATGGGCCTCAAAGAAATAAGGTCCAATCAGGTGATCCCCCAAGATTCCACACCAAACATTCACTCCCCATCGTACTTGATGGGGCGCCTTTCGCACCCAGTGAGGATTGTCCGGACTCCAATAGTGCATGTTGTGGCGGTTGACGTTCCCATTATTGTAGAAGCGTGATTCGTCCAAGAACAAGATATGCGATACGAATGCTGCATCATTGTCCAGCCTGTTTAATAGCCACCGACAGAACTCCATTCGTACTTCGAAATCCCGCGCATGGAGCTCTTGGTGTAGCTCAAGATGGTATGGGTGAAATTTACGTTCATGCAAAATTTGCCAGACGGACGGCTGGCTGGTGTTCACTTGTCGTGCAATCGACCCTGTACTGACGTGTGGATTATTAAGAGCTGCCTTCTGAACGGCCTCTTCTGTTTCACCCGATGTAACGGCCCTATCGCGGAGTGGTGGCTGGTTAGAAATCACGCCTGCTATCCTTAGGCGTCTTTCAACACGGCGGGGGCTGAGTGGCTCAGACGGTTAAGGCGCTGGCCTTCTGACCCCAACTTGGCAGGTTCGATCCTGGCTCAGTCCGGTGGTATTTGAAGGTGCTCAAATACAACAGCCTCGTGTCGGTAGATCTACTGGCACGTAAAAGAACTCCTGCGGGACTAAATTACAGCACCTCGGCGTCTCCAAAGACCGTAAAAGTAGTTAGTGGGACGTAAAGCAAATAGCATTATTATTACTATTCAACATGGCGGAGTATCGTACCAGCCGGGTTTCGCCTGTCGGGATACCGTTCCTGGTACAGACGTAGTGCCTTGCACGCGTTTTGTCTTGCTTTCCCATAAATGAGGAGCATGTCAACGTATTCCTCTGTGAAAGACATGCCGAATGATAGCAGAGATTACAGTACATTCAGGCCCTAAACAGCGGAGTATGCGCAGGGCCCAAGATGAATAACAGCGCCACTCTACTTTTTGAATGTGGCAAACATGAGCCTGTGTTTACGTATTCAAACATTATACCGATGCAAATATATTTAAATGATGCAGGATTCAAACCGCCGCTGGCACATCCGATACCCGCTTTCACATCCGCTACGCTACACTACCGCAAACGTGCTGGTAGTACGACGAGAGCAGAGTACATACGTCATCCATTTCGGTATTTAAGACATTAATCACCACACTGTTACCGAGTTTTGTGCATTGACTCCCCTCTTCGTTACACCCGGTCACGAGGTATGACACTTTAACATAGCTACATGGTCAAAGGATATTGCTGCATGATTTCAAGGTGTATGATGTGACATTTCGCTAGGGTGCAAAATGTGCTCACTGAACATTAGTACCATACAGTAGGCTACACCTGGAGGGGAATAGCACCCCTATAACCATGTGAACATTAGTTGGGCTGCAGCAAACAATATTGGAAGGGGCTGTTGAATCACACTGTATAAGGAAGAAAGTGTCATAATATTATGAATTATGAAAGAATGTTTGCAAGTACTTTGATTCTGAATGTTAAAGATGATCCCTAGTGCTTTGTATTGTAAAATAAAAAGTTGTTCAAAATATTCACTTGGCACACAACCCCAGACAATTATCCCATAGCTCAAGTGAGGGTATATTACTCCTAGTAAACTTTTAGTAATATATTTGTATGTACATACGCTATTGTAACCTCCTCCTCCGCCACCGCCTCCTCTTCCCGCTCTGTTAAATCATAGCTTTATGTCTCTATCGAACATACATTAGTATAACAACGCGATCTTATGCATAAGGCAGTGCACATACTGCGTAGCTATCTCGCTCAGGAAACGATAATTTACAAAATATGGATATAGCAAGCGTACAACTTCAATTATTTGCCTAGTGTGAAAATCGAAAACTTCTGAAACACATACTGCGTAGCTAACTCGCTCGGTAAACGATAATTTACAAATTATGAATACTACAAAAGTACAACTTCAATGATTTGCCTAATGCGACATCTTCTATCATTTGCCTAGTGCGAAAATCAAAACCTTCGGCAAAAACCTACTGCGTACCTAACTCGCTCGGTAAACGATAATTTACAAATTATGAATACAGCAAAAGTACAACTTCAATGATGTGCCTAACGTGACATCTTCTATCATTTGCCTAGTGTGAAAATCAAAACCTACGGAAAAAACTACTGCGTACCTAACTCGCTCGGTAAACAAAAATTTACAAATGATGAATACAACAAAAGTACAACTTCAATGATTTGCCTAGTGCGACATCTTCTATCATTTGCCTAGTGCTAAAATCAAAAATCTATGGAAAACCATACTGCGTAGCCAAGTCGCTCGGTAATCGATAATTTTAAAATTATGAATACAACAAAAATACAACTTCAATGATTTGCCGAGTGCGAAAATCAAAAAACAACGGAAACACATACTGCGTAGCTATCTCGCTCAGTAAACGCTCATTTACAAAATATGTATACACCAAAAGTACAACGTCAGTTATTTGCCTACTGTGAAAATCAAAACTACGGAAAAACATATTTCGCACAGCTAACACGCTCAGTGATAGAAAATATATCACAACACGGCTTATCGACCGGAACACTGATATACGCATACACGTCACTCTATTTCTCAAGTAGGGGCCGATGAACTTCGATGTTAGGCCCCTTAAAACAACAAGCATCATCATCACTATTTCTCAAGAATGTTGCGAGATACCACTTACACACGATCTTTAATTTACTGTACACACACACACAGATATGTCAATTACCTAAGATACGGTACTTACATGTATAAAAGGGAGAGGAAAAATATTAAATCATAATTTTTTGCATGTAGTCTGCTCGAAGTTATAAAGGCAAATGAGAACAGCACTGTGAGTTTTTGCTACTGCTTGCGAAAAAGTGAACGGAAGTGACATGTCAACACAGCAAAAATACACATCACGTTGTTCGCCCATACTCGAGTAAGACACACACATGATGGATACTGCAATTCAAAATCGCGGTGTCTTAATGTCCTGTTACTTGATGAACCTTAGGCGTAGGAAGGGTATCCGGCCGTAAAGCAGATTCTTATGTTTGTTTCTGGTACTTGAAAGACTTAGTTTCTAGTCATTACATCTTTGCGTTCGCGTCAGGATGGCTATGTGGCGGTAAAACAGTATCTTTGATCCTCGCTAAAAGCCCAGCGCACACTATGTCTGTTAGTGCCTCTTACTTGAAAGCGCCGAGTACACAACTAGCTCAGGGTCTCCTGGCCGTCAACTCATCCCCTCGTGTTATTCTACCGCCCTTGCCGATGAAAGTGGGAAGTCTAGCTAGGACACAGCTTAGGGGCCCCAGGGTTGCTAACTTACGCTCTGAAGTTAAGAGTCGACCTCCTCTCTTAGTCACCGCAGACAAGGGATACCGTGGGTGTTATTCTACCGTCCTTACCGATGAAAGTGAGGAGTCTAGCTAGGACACAGCTCAGGGGCCCGAGGGTTGCTAACTGACGCTCTCAAGTTAAGAGTCGGACCTCCTCTCTTAGTCACCACGCGCAGGGGATACCGTGAGTGTTATTCTACCGCCCTTACCTACAGGGAGTGTGTTTGAAAGGAACAAGAGCTGACCAAGGTGAGGTCGGATGAAAGTAGGGAGTCTAGAAGGAATGCTACGATTCAGCTCAGAGCCTGCTAGTGTTCCAGCAACAACTTGAAAGAAAGAGGAAATTTCATAATCATAGGTACACCAACATTTTTATCGCTTCCGTTATGACATTACTTATAGCCCCGCCTGGTAGCTATGTTTGTTAAGGCGCTGACACCGAGGTTAACCGGTTCGAGTCCCGCAGGGAATGTGTTTGAAAGTATCACGCTGTTGATGGGGATCCATCCGTCGGATGTCTAAACCTTGTCCCGTTTCCCTACGGGGTCGGGTCTGGTGCCGGCACATAACCTACTCCTGTCGAATAGCACCAAGTGTTCTGCTTAATGCCTCCATCCGACGGATGAATCACCATCAACAGCGTGATATGCTTTCAAGCACAGCAGAGAGGATTGGAATTTCATGCAGGCTTTTCGAACACAATTATAAATTGTATACTACCACACCCCCTACCCTGCTAGCTAATATTCTGATGGTGAAAATTTTTCGACTAACGGGACTCGAACTGGCTAACCTCGATGTTAGACCGTTAATGCCCCCATCCGACGGATGAATCGCCATCAACAGGGTGATACTTTCAAACGCATTCCCTGCGGGACTCGAACCGGCTAACCTCGGTGTCAGCGCCAAAACAAACATAGCTATCAGGCGAGGCTGTAAGTAATGTCATAACGGAAGCGATAACAATGTTGGTGTGCCTATGATTATGTAATTCCCTCTTTCTTACAAGTTTTTGTTAGAACACTAGCAGGCTCTGAGCTGAGCCGTAGCATTCCTTCTATAGACTCTTTACTTTCATCCGACCTCACCTTAGTTAGCTCTTGTTCCTTTCAAACACATTCCCTGTAGGTAAGGGTGGTAGAATAACACCCACGGTATCCCCTGTCTGCGGTGACTAAGAGAGGAGGTCCGACTCTTAACTTGAGAGCGTCAGTTTGCAACACTCGGGCCCCTGAGCTGTGTCCTAGCTAGACTCCTCACTTTCATCGGTAAGGGCATTAGAATGACGACCAAGAGGCCCTGAGCTAGTTGTGTACTCGGCCCTTTCGAGTAAGAGGCATTAACAGACATAGTGTGCGCTGAGCTTTTAGCGAGAATCAAAGATACTGTTTTACCGCTACATAGCCTTCTTGACGACAAGATGTAATTTCTAGAAACTAAGTCATTCAAGTAACAGAAACAAACATAAGAATCTGTTTTACGGCCGGATGCCCTTCCTAACGCCTAAGGTTTATCAAGTAACAGGACATTAAGTCACCGCGATTTTGAATCCCAGTATCCATCATGTGTGTGTCTTACTCGAGTATGGGCGAACAACGTGATGTGTATTTTTGCTGTGTTGACATGTCACTTCCGTTCACATTTTCGCAAGCAGTAGCAAAAACTCACAGTACTGTTCTCATTTGCCTTTATAACTTCGAGCAGACTACATGCAAAAATTTATGATTTAATATTTTCCTCCCCTTTTTTACATGTAAGTATCTTAGATAATTCATATATCTCTGTGTGTGTAGAGTAAATTAAAGATCGTGTGTAAGTGGTATATCGCAACATTCTTGAGAAATAGAGTGACGTGTATGCGAATATCAGTGTTCTGGTCGATAACCCGTGTTGTGATGTATTTGCAATCACTGAGCGTGTTACCTGTGCGGTATAAGTTTTTCCGAAGTTTTTGATTTTCGCAGTAGGGAATATCATTGAAGTTGTACTTTTTATGTATACATATTTTGTAAATGAACGTTTACTGAGCAAAATAGCTACGCAGTATGTGTTTCCGTTGGTTTTTTTATTTTTGCACTAGGCATATCATTGAAGTTGTACTTTTGGTGTATACACATTTTTGTAAATGAGCGTTTACTGAGCGAGATAGCTACGCAGTATGTGTTTCCGTTGTTCTTTAATTTAATTTAATTTGAAAATTATCGTTTACCGAGGGAGTTGGCTACGCAGGATGATTTTTCCATAGTTTTTGTTTTTCGCACTAGGCAAATGATAGAAGATGGCGCACTAGGCAAATCATTGAAGTTGTACTTTTGTTATATTCATAAAAATCATTGAAGTTGTACTTTTCTTTTATTCATAATTTGTAAATGATCATTTACCGAGCGAGTTAGCTACGCAGTATGTGTTTCAGCAGTTTTTATTTTCACACTAGGCAAGTCATTGAAGTTGTTCGTTTGCTGTATTCATATTTTGTAAATTATCGTTTACTGAAGGAGATAGCTACGCAGTATGTGCACTGCCTTATGCATAATATCGCGTTGTTATACTAATGTATGTTCGATAAAGACATAAAACTATGCCTTAACAGATCGGAAAGAGGAGGCGGTGGCGGAGGAGGAGGTTACAACAGCGTATGTATAAGCGCTATCTTGCGCAAGCTATTCAGAATTCTAGTCTTGTTAGTATTGCAGTAGGCGATATTTTTTTCTGTTTGAATCCATCGTCTTAGTACAAAGGTGTCCCCTGCTAATCAGTAAACATGTCCACAACACATGTTGTAAGTAACGACACCGGGTATCATGTTCCATTCTAGTCGTATTATGATTTAATTACTTATTTAGAAATCTGAAAACATCAATCAATGTTCTGAACACATGTTGAAGTTAACGACATCGAGTACAGTTTTCGATTCTACTCTTGTTATGTTTCAATGACTTCTTTTGTGATCTGATCTTCTTAGAACAAAGGTATCCCCTGGCATCTTATGAACAGTGATCTGAACACACGTTGTAAGTAACGACATCGAGTATCGTGTTCGATTCTAGTCTTGTTATGATTTAATCACTTCTTTCGTGATCAGAACACAACAATCAATGTCTGAACACATGTTGCAGTTAACGTCATCGAGTTCAGTGTTCAATTCTAGTCTTGTTATGATTCAATCACTTCTTTAGTGATCTGAACATGTGTTGTAGGTAACGACATATCGCGTCATTATAGCAATGCATGTTTAAACTTATTCGATAGAGATATAAAGCTATGCCTTGACAGAAGAAGAGGAGGAGGAAGAGGAGGTAATAACAGCCTATGTATAGCCACCATCTTCTGCAGTAGCCTCTAAGCTAGCTTTCTTCATAACCGCCTATGTATAGCCGCCATCTTTTGCAGTAGCCTCTAGGCTAGCGTTCTTCATAAGAGCAGCCACCATCTTGTGCAGTAGGCCCCTCAGCCAGCTTTCTCCGTAACAGCAGCCGCCATCTTGCGCAAGCGCCCTTAAGCGGTTCATAAGAGCCCATGTATAGTCGCCATCTTGTGCAATCGCCGTAGCCATCATCTTTCTCCATGAGAGCAGCTGCCATCTTGCGCAAGCGCCCTTAAGCGGTTCATAAGAGCACTTGTATAGTCGCCATCTTGTGTAGTCGCCCGTAGCCATCATCTTGCTCCATGAGAGCAGTCGCCATGTTGCGCAATCGCCCGTAGCCGTTAACTTTCTCGATAAGAGCCCATGTATAGCCGCCATCTTGCGCAATCGCCCATAGTCGTCATCTTTCTCCATAATAAGCCGTATATAGCCGCCATCTTGCACAAGCAACCCTAGGCCGTCTTATAAGAGCCCATGTATAGCCTCGATGTTGTGCAATCGCCCATAGCCGGCATGTCTAATAGCATGTTGGTTTAACAACTAAGATAATAGTATGTTGAGAATGGCAGCTTGATTTATAACTATGATCGTAGGAAGGGCAGATTGCGTGCTTGTTCTGTTAAATTCCGCACTATAAAGTTTACTTCTGTTAAGATAGCAGTAGGCCATGCTCATGTAGTTAAAGATTGCTGCTGACAGCTGTCAAAAACCACGTGGAAATTTTCAAATTTCCCGCTACCACGTGCATAAGGATAAGATTTAATGCCGTAAAGATGGCAGCACGATGCTATCTTGTTTAAAGATAGCAGCATGGCAGTTGTCAAAAGAGCACGTGGCTTTGAAGAGCACGTGGCTTGTCAAAAAAGCACGTGGAATTTCAAATTGCCCGCCACCACGTGCCTCAGGTGGTAGCCGTGAGGTTTAGTGCTGTCAAGATGGCAGCACTGAGGTTAGCGATCGTCTGTTGTTTAAAGATGGCAGCTGTCAGCTTGGCAACTATCAAAAAAGCACGTGGAATTTTTCAAATTGCCCGCTACTAAGTGCATATAAGTTTTAGTGCCGTAAAGATGGCATCACGATGCTCCGTTGATTAAAGATAGCTTGGACAGCTGTCAAAAAAGCACGTGGGTTTGTTTCACACAAGAGCACGTGGTCATGACCTTGCCGGAGATCAATGCGGCGGAGGCATCTCCCGAGGGCCTTAGGAGACGGCGGTACCAGAACCCCTGAAAAACAGCTACTTGTCTGGTTTGAACATTAGATACTGAATCTGGTCTGGGTTTAGGAATTTGTTGACATTCCTCTCCATGGCATTTTGTTTCTCTGGTAAGGTAAGCGTGTATTCTGCCCGAGGACAGGTCCGAACCTCCCTAGAGGTGTGCCGGCGCCGGAGTTTACGTACGGTAGGGTGGCCAGTTTCTTTCCACTCCTCCATTCCCTTACCTCCACCAACAGCGCGTGGCAACCCATCCAAATCTTGACCACGCCAAATGTTGCTTAACTTCGGAGATCTCACGGGATCCGGTGTTTCAACACGGCTACTGCCGTTAACCGTTTCTCTGGAAAAGGAAAAAATGAATTTCAACCTCATTTTCATGTGCTAACTAATGTAAATTTACATAAGCATAATGAAAGTTAAAGCAAAATTGTGTTTTCTATTCCAGCATCATAGAAAAGGGGTTACGATTTGCATTTATTACTTTATACATACTTGATATTTAAGTTTTCTGTTCTCTGCTTCAAGCATTGTCATTTTATCTGAAGAGTCATTAAGAGGTTCCCCAATACTGTCAGGCCTAGATTCTTCAGTTAGGCATAACTGTGTTCCTGAAGTCCCTTCTGGAAGCAAATACAATGTCGTAATAACTATTCATACAAATACCGGTAATAATAATAATGGTTAAGAAAATTAAAGCCACTGGTAGACACGATTCCATAAGAAATAGTAATTGAGTCACTATTAACATAGGTAAGCTATTTTAGGGATTACATTAGGATATTGTATAGACTACGGTACATTAAATTACAGTAGTTGGTTAGAGTGAGTGAAGTGAGTGTTACGATCTTTAAGTATTTGTCCAGCCATTTAATGCACTCTAGAGAGCATTTAAGATGAATGAAATATAGCTGTAAACAATAACTACAGTATAAGACTGCTTTTAACTTTTTATTCTTCTTTACCTGTTTACCCTCCAGGGTCTGTTTTTCCCTCGGACTCAGCGAGGGATCCCACTTCTACCGCCTCAAGGGCAGTGTCCTGGAGCTTCATACTCTGGGTCGGTGGATACAACTATGGAGGTTGACCAGTACCTCGCCTAGGCACCTCACCTGCTATGTTGTTCAGGAGCCTTGCGGGGGAGGGTTAGGAAGATTGGAAGGGATAGGCAAGGAAGAGGGAAGAAAGCGGTCGCGGCCTTCAGTTAGGTACCATCCCGGCATTTGCCTGGAAACCACGGAAAACCACTTCCAGGATGGCAGAGGTGGGAATCGAACCCACCTCTACTCAGTTGACCTCCCGAGGCTGAGCGGACCCCATTCCAGCCCTCGTACTACTTTTTCAAATTTCGTGGCCGAGCCTGGAATCATACCCGGGCCTCCGGGGGTGGCAGCTAATCACACTAACCACTACGCCACAGAGGCGGACTAAGACTGCTTTTAACTATTGTCGTAATGAAGGCAAGCCGGACACATTGTTGGTTTAGGCCGATTGTTTGTTGTGATTGTAATTGGTAAATGAACAGGAACAAGCATTTCAAATATATGTGAAAAATTCCTACGAGCACAACTGAATGTACGGTTAGAATTCTGTCTGTAGTTTACCTGAAAAGGAAACTTTCATAAACATCAATACTACTATTACACATTTCCTTTTACCTTTCTTGCTTCTTTTGAAAGAATTAGGGATTAGGGACTTTGAAAATTGTTGGGGTGAAATTCCACTTCAGTAGTATCCATCCATCTGCCCTCTTTAGTTCAAATTGCGATTCTTCAAAATGATGCTAGAAGAAAATACATAAGATACATAAATATAAAGCATCGTTCATATAAACATATTCTTATTCAGGAATAAAACGAATGTTTCCTTCTGCTTCCTTTTCGATGCTTTCCAGTTGTTTTGAAAATGTCTTGCTAACTCTGTATTCGTTTCTGCCAGTTCATCCGCGTGAATTGTTGAGCAAGTACGTTTCCCTGTGGAGTTAGATGTTGCCATCTAGTCAATGCAGGCGGATTCAGGTGCTACATTTCCCATGAGAGATGCACTAACGAGTCCAGCTGTTAAAACTTTATGTAGGGCCTGTGTAACACTTGCAGAGTTTGTTTGGTCGTCGCTACCTCCAGATTGTCTGATACAACTAAATAAGCTTTCTACTTCTTCAGAAGAAAATTTTCTGCTTAGCACAAAATGGAAGCCATTCCCAAGCAGGTACTTGACACACAGGACGGAAAATTATGTCGTCAGACAAGCTGCTTGATAAGGACTTGCTGATGCTTTCGCCCAGAGTTCAAAAAAGGAAATTAAGTCGTTCTCCAGCCATTCGAGTCTTTCATCATCAACTGAGAAGAAATGCATTGCTTCTTCATTCCGAAAGCGAATATGCTGCAAAGTGTTTTTCACGTTGTGGATGGTGAACCTTTTATTAACTATCTTTAAGAACTCAATAGTACCTTCAACATCCCGAAGTTCTTCTATTCCAAACTGAGACCCGTATTGCCTCAAGAAATCGTGGGCCGAAATGACATCTGAAGAGAAAATATCCACGGCTCTGCCCACGTGCATCTTCTCAAATGTTGTCGGGTGGACATGTTTGTGTGTCAGTTTTCTTACTAATTTTACTTTCATGCCCTTCTGTAAGTCGTACAACTTCCTGATGAACCTACCAGATGTGGGTTTCCAATCCTTGACCAAATGCTTCTTCACATCTAGTAATGCTTTTCTTAAATGTTTCAATTTATGACATTGGCCACAAGAGAGAAATGCATTCCATGAGCTGTCCGAGGGATGTGGCACAACAAGTAGAGGAGTACTACCTCCAGAAACAGTCCGACTCGTTGGCTGAATGGTCAGCGTACTGGCCTTCGGTTCAGAGGGTTCCGGGTTCGATTCCCGGCCGGGTCGGGGATTTTAACCTTCATTGGTTAATTCCAGTGGCTCGGGGGCTGGGTGTTTGTTCAGTCCCCAACATCCCTGCAACTCGCACACCACACATAACACTATCCTCCACCACAGTAACACGCAGTTACCTACACATGGCAGATGCCGCCCACCCTCATCGGAGGGTCTGCCGTACAAGGGCTGCACTCGGCTAGAAATAGCCACACGAAATTTAAAAAACCTCCAGAAACAAACGGAAAAGTTTCACATTTGTGGAGTGATTATCTGCCACTATACCAGGTGGCTCTCGAACGTCGTACTTTCTGCTTTTAAATGCCCCGCATGCACAAATGATGAATGGGATGTCTACCAACTGATTTTCACATGGGAACTACTGCCAGCGGGCAGGTTACGTCAGAATATGAAGAGATAAGAAACGGAGTGTCGCTCGCAGCATGACACTCAGGGCTACCGGTCTAATGCACCCCTTGCATTAGTAAACATCGTTTTCGACAGCATAGTTCTAGGCTGGTGAATGGTACAGCCGCACTATATTTGCCGTCTGCATATCGGCAATGGCTAGTGTGATCAGCAGCGGTGAATACACAGATATTATTTTATGCTGTACAACCTGGTCGGAGTGCAACACATATTTCGCCGAACAGTATTAGTTTTTGTTCCATACAATCAACTCTTTTATCGAGTTTAATGTCTACACCTGTGTAAATTAATAAGTAATTTGATTTCATTTACTGCATCTTTGGCGTGTCTACAAACAGTAGCGGCGGTTAGGGGGTGGGGTGAGGAGGGACAGTCGTTCCCATCCCGACTTTGTAGAGTAAACATTACATTTTATTCCACTTTAGCCAGCTAGATCTAGGAATTATTTTAAAAAAAGCTATTTGTGAAAGCCTTGTTGCCTTATATGCTAAATCTTTCCTTTATCTTATTGCGCTACGGCAAGTGGCCCCTGGTGTAGGGGTAGCGTGCGTGCCTCTTGCCCGGAGGACCCGGGTTCGATTCCCGGCCAGGTCAGGGATTTTTACCTGGACCTGAGGGCTGGTTCGAGGTCCACTCAGCCTACTTGATTAGATTTGAGGAGCTATCTGACGGCGAGATAGCGGTCCCGGTCTCGAAAACTCAGAATAACAGCCGAGAGGATTCGTCGTGCTGACCACACTACACCTCTTAATCTGCAGGCCTTCGGGCTGAGCAGCGGTCGCTTGGTAGGCCAAGGCCCTTTAAGGGCTGTAGTGCCATGGGGTTTTGGGAGGGGGGCTACTTCGGCAAGTAGTGGAGACTTTGCATGTGCTGTGATGGAGGGTAGTAGGGGTACATATTTTTTTGCCGAGGTCGTGGCCACTGAGTTATAATTCACCCGCTTGCCGCGCGCATTCGTCAGTCTGGCGGTTTCTTTATCGTCTGTCAGTTTCTTATTTTTAATTGCATTATCATGCCGTACATCTATGTAATTGTACGGGGCGAGCTGGCCGTGGGGTTACGGGCGCGCAGCTGTGAGCTTGCACTCGGGAGATAGTGGTTTCGAATCCCACTGTTGACAGTTCTGAAGATAGTTTTCCGTGGTTTCCCATTTTCATACCAGGAAAATGCTGAGGTTGTACCTTAATTAAGGCCACGGCCGCTTCCTTCCCATAAGTTCTATGTGTGTCGGTGCGACGTAAAGTCAATTGTAAAAAAAAAAAAGATATATTTAATTGTAATTTCAACGCGAGAGAATACCAACTTTACTTTCGCCGGACTAAATTATTTCGTTTCTATTTTGTTATTTTATATGTAAATGTAATTAATCCGCCACGTGGATTATTCGTAATAATAGTTTCTTTGAGATTTTGATTCAATGCTGTTTAATAAAATTTTCACCAGGTCTCACAAACATACTACGGGGCATTTACTTAATAAATAACATAACACAAAGAAATAATTTAGGAACGTTGGTATTAGCTCCCGTTGAAATACGATTACAACTGAATATTTTTTTTTTTACAATTGGCTTTACGTCGCACCGACATGGATAGGATGTATGGCGACAATGAGACAGGAAAGGGTTACGCGTGGAAAGGAAGCGACCGTGGTCGTAAATAAGGTACAGTCCCAGCAGTTGCCTGGTGTGAAAATGGGAAACCACGGACAACCATCTTCAGGGCTGCTGACAGTGGAATTCGAATACTATCTCCCGAGTGCAAGCTCAGAGCTGCGCGCCCGTAACCCCACGGCCACCTCGTCCGGTATAATTAAAATAGAATTACGGCATGATTATGCAATTAAAAATCATTTAGTATTTGAATACTCACTAAGAAACTAACAGACACTAAAGAGACTGCCAGAATGATGAATGCGCGCAGCAAGTGGGAGAATTATAACTCAGTGGCCACGACCACGGCAAGCAATATATACCCCTACTACCCTTCCTCAAAGCACATGCAAAGTCTCCACTACTTACCGTAGTGCTATACAAATTGGTTAGCCGCGTCGAACAGCATTTTGTGCGTATTTCCGTTAATAATTATGTTAATAATTAAAGAAAATAAACGAAGCAATTAGCAGATAAGATAACAAGGTTTGTTCAAACAGCTTTTAAAAAAAAAATCCTAGTTCCAGTTGGCTAGCAAAGCAAATCAAAGTCACCTCCGTACAGGCCATGAAGGCCCTTGGAGGAGTGGAAGGTAAAGGCTTCCACCATTGTTAACCTCGGCACGTGATGGGGTAGAGTGTATAGCTTTACCCCCGGCCGCCTTTGCCCCCAGGAATTAACCTGGTACTCATTTTCGGTGTAGGCTGAGTGAATCTCAGGGCCATATTCACCTCCGAAAGTGGAAATCTCGTTTCTTAAATTTTACGACTTCCTGACGGGGATTCGAACCCACATCTTTCCGGGCGAACCGGGCTCGCCTTTACCGCCTCGGCCAGGCAGCCCCTTCCAGCTGGCTAACGTGGAATAAAAATGTAATGTTTACTACACAAATTTTTTGGGGGGGCGACTGTCCCTCCTCGCCCCGCCTCCTAATCGCCGCTATTGTTTGTAGACACGCCAAAGATGCAAAAGAGGATATCTAATAACTTATGAATTTATACACTTGTAGACATTCCACTCGATGGAAAAGTTGCTTGTATGAAACAAAAACTAATACTGTTCGGTGAAGTACGTGTGTAGAAAGCATACGTCTGTTTTGAGCTTCTGTTACATTCCGACCAGATTGTCCAGATTAATATAATATCTGTGTATTCGTCGCTGCTGATCACACTAGCCATTGCTGATATGCAGACAGCAAATATAGTGCGGCTGTATCATATACCAGCCTAGAACTATGCGGTCGAAAACAATGTTTACCAATGCAAGGAGTGCATTAGACCGGAAGCGCTAACATGCTGCGAGCGACACTCCGTTTATCTCTTCATATTCTGACGTAACCTGCCCGCTGGCAGTAGTTCCCATGTGAAAATCAGTTGGTAGACATCCCATTGATCACTTGGGCATGCGGAGCATTTATAAGTAGAAAGTACGGCGTTCGAGAGCCACCTGGTACGTACAACTCGAAAAGAAGCATTTTCCACTTTATGAATAACTTCAATAACAATTTGATGAAGTACTTCATCCCTTAGGTCCTTAGTTAAAAATTATGCCACAGGGATTTCCAGTCCACCCAGTGACGCAAGTCCCTGTACTTCATCAGCTGTTTTACAGTAAAGCGCGCGGGGTTGAATAGGCATCCCATCTACAATAATCGAGCCAAATGTATTTATTCCCTCGGTGCATTTTGCTTATTCGTGCAGTACCTTTACTATTAAGCTTGAAACCATTATACCATTACAGCTTCCAAGATAACGTTTGATAGTAAACTTAGAAGGGAAGCTTAACAGTTCGCTACTTCGTATAAATCTGTAACCTGCCGGGGACTTACTGTGCCCGATAATGCAATACCTGACAGTTATATCACTCCACCTGTTTTTTTTTTACAAATACTTTAAGCTGTTCTTGTAGGAACTTTGCTTTTAAATTTCCTTCAGCACTCGAAGCCTCAACTGCATCTAGATTATAATCGACCATCTTTTTCTCTGGCCTACTTACTTGTTTTTGAGTTGCTGTTGGTAACGCCTCAGTGCAGATATCTTCTGCCTTACACGTCAAAGTGACCTACGCAGTGTTTGTAATGTCGTATTTCGTGAGTTAATATGTCGCACACGTAACATTGTTTGTGTAGACACACCTTTCTTGGCTAAATCACTACCACTTGAGATACCAGTTGGGGGGGGGAGTGCGTCATCAGGAGCACAAGAATTATTCGTAAAAGAACCAGCATTGGGATATGTTCTGGGTATAATTGATTTTACAATACACCTTCTTGGCACTGATAATTTAATTTTATTACTTGGTGGGTAATCAGTAATCACTAAAGACGCTGGGCACTGCATCAGGCTTTAACCGCTTTAGTTTTAGTTCAGGTTTGTAGTTACATGCCATAAAGTGATTACTGCACATGACGGAATGGTCACTAGGGTTCCATAACTTACCTTTGATACCATCTACACAACAGAATAAGGAAATTATTATCATCAGAACAGGAGCAATAACAATAAATAACCTAATATTTGCCATCACATGGTCTGCGTATTTACTGTACCATACCTTGTCTGCTTATCGCTTTAATCCACAATTCCCTAGTTGGCTCTTGGCAAGGGAGTTCGTGGAAACTAGTTCCAGGAACTTTATTTTTAGAGCCTTGTTTACAAAACGGTACGCAACAGTACACCATCGTAATATAATTGACGTATTTTAACAATACGACGTTACCCGTAAGCATTCAACGTGTAGAAATACCGCCAACCGAGGTGTTCATGTGAGGTTGAATTGCAGCGCCTCTAGCGGCAAATATCGCATCCAAAGTCTGACAGCTATGAGTGGCTATTGAGTAGGCCTTTTATTATTTGTAGGCTAAGATCTGATGCAGTGATTTCAGGAACGAATGTGAACACTACAGTCAAGGCACTCTTACAAACAGCTTGGCCAGAGTTCACATGCATCTACACAGACGGCTCCAAAACTTCAGAAGGACTGGGATACGCTTACTATTGCCCATTAACAGCAGATACTGAACGACAGTCCCTGCTGAGCCAACCTCCATCTACACAGTGGAAATGCTAGCAATTCAAGCAACTATACTTTATGGTACCTCTCAACAATTCCAGAAAATTATCATCCTGATAGACTGTTTCAGGGTGTTACAACGTTTAAAACTACTTGACTGGACCACAAAGACCAATAAGTACATCCTTGACATTCTGCAATTAGTGATAAACGCAGAACTGTGAGGAATAATAGTTCACTTTCTATGGAACAAGGGGCATGCTGCAATGGAACACAATGAAACAGCAGACAACCTCACTAAACAAAGTACAACTGCAGCCAACTTACGAGCAATCCAACTCCCTTATACAGACTTTCTTCCAAATATCCGTACGAAAGCTCAAAGAAAATGGCCAACGGAATAGAATACACAGGATCTGCACAAATGACGATATTATGCCGCACTTCAAGCTAATATCCCTAACAAGCCATGGTTCGACAGGATCAAACTTGCCAGACGTCACATCACACCACTCATACGCATGCGACTCGGATCAGATGTTACGCCGACCATCTCTACCGTATAAAAGTGTTGAGTATGACCCTCTTTGTGTCGCAGATTTGAACCTTGTTGTATTTGTTTATTCAAAGTACAGTGCTGCACGAACAGTAATGCTCTAAAAATTGGTTAAAATTGGAACTCCATTTCTCTTGCCAACGAGAGAGTATATGCGATTTTAGTGGAATTTCTCAAAAATAGGTAGTGATCTAAATATATAATTTGTGTTTTTCTTTTTTACCTCTCTTACTTAATAAAAAATTAGTATTGCTTTCTGTCACGTTCAGAAAAAAGTGCAAATCATCAATTGTGAGGGTCAGAACATCCAAGGAGTGTGTGGTGTGCCAGCATGCCAGTTCTTCTTTCTCCTGTCATCAGAGAGTATAAGCAACGTTAGCCCAGTTTCTCAAACATAGTGTTTTAAATATATAATTTGTGTGTTTTTTACCGCTCTTATTTTATCAGACATTTGTATTGATTATAGCCATTTTAAAAAAAGATTGTGAATGTCAGAACATCCAGGGAGTTTGTGGAGTGAAAGAGACTGTTTCAGGTGATATTTTCTGTCTGCCATTTATGCTATTTCTTTCCTGTGTCTGTCATATATAGGGTAAGGTAAGGCAGGTCCGAACCTCCGCAGAGATATGCCTAAGCCGGAGTTTACGTACGGTAGGGTGGCCAGTTCCTTTCCGCTCCTCCATTCCCTTACCCCCACCAACAGCGCGTGGCAACCCATCCAGATCTTGACCACGCCCGATGTTGCTTAACTTCGGAGATCTCACGGGTTCCGGTGTTTCAACACGGCTAAGGCCGTTGGCTATATATATATATATATATATATATATTATTGTGTGATTTGTGAAGTTTTAATGGTTAGCTGGCTGTAAAAAAAAAACTCGCTAGGCTGGACAGTTCAGAGCAACAGGGTCGGAAGAGTAAGGGGCGTTTGGTTGTAATTGCCTATGAAGGAGGTTTCTAGGAACACCCACGCACAAACACATTTATTTCTCTCAAATTTGGAGAAATTTATCGTGGAAGGTGGTAACTGGTAGGTCCTTCAAGTTAGTGATTACAGTTGTAATCACCAGTCACCGTTTCGCCATCTCTGCTGTATGTGCTAATAATGTCCCTGTTGATGACTAGAGTTTATTTGTGGTTGATACAGGAGTTCAAAAATAAAGTATAATGCTTTTGTGGAAATTATTTTAGTTGAGTACTGGTATACTGGTAAGCAGGTGATGGTAACATCAACGACTTACGAGCATTTAGATTAAGTTACGATAGCAATTCCAACTGTATTCCGGCTTATGGGAACAGAATTGGCATGTAGATTAATATGCACACATTATATGCCATCGTCAATTGCACTGTATAATCTACCCCTCAGTCATGTTTTCGTATAGAGGGTCGGGGATGAGGTGAGATTAAATTACATGGCATGTTTTTACGGCCGGATGCTTTTCCGGATGCCAATCTCAGCTGAGGAGCTAATGAAAATTAAATAAATGATGGTGAACGACCGGGCGAGTTGGCCGTGCGGTTAGAGGCGCACGGCTGTGAGCTTGCGTCCGGGAGATAGTGGGTTCAAATCCCACTGTCGGCAGCCTTGAAAATGGTTTTCCGTGTTTGCCCATTTTCACACCAGGCAAATGCTGGGACTGTACCTTAATTAAAGCCACGGCTACTTCCTTCCAACTCCTAGGCCTTTCCTATCCCATCGTCGCCATAAGACCTATCTGTGTCGGTGTGACGTAAAACCACTAGCAAAAAAAGTTAACGAAACTGGGTCTGTCTGTTAGGTCATCAGCCCAGAGGCTGGTTGGATCCTCAAATAGCATCACCAAAGGCTATGCAGTTATAGGGAACCCACAAAAACCAATGGCAGTACCAAAATGAGGCGTACTAGGCAAGCTGAGGAGTGAGGCAGTTTTCCATTGCTTTCCTCACTGGGCCAGACAGTGCTATTGTAGCACAACTATGAGCAACACCTTTCATGACACTCAGAATGCCATTAATCAGCACCACCCATACCCCAGCAGCTTCCATATTGTCACAGCCATGGATGAGACTGGAACTTCAGTGGAAGCTACACTTTGCTCTGGCCTGTGCCAAGAGATGGATGCAAAAGTACTGTATCCATCAAGAAATGACAGCAGGCAGCGAAACTGGGTAAGGAGGTAGGAGGAATCAGCTGTAGCCTATGAATAGGAACTGTCTCGGCATTTGCCTGGAAGTGAAAAGCGGAAACCACGGAAGACCATTCTTAAGATAGTGTTGGTGGCGGTTTCTGTTTTACGAGGAAGTACAATTGGGCAACGATCCTCTATTAATATTGCAGGCTGAGTAGCTCGGACGGTAGAGCGCTGGCCCTCTGAGTCCAACTCGGCGGGTTCTATCCTGGCTCAGTCCGGTGGTATTTGAAGGTGCTAAAATTCGTCAGTCTATTATCGACAGATTAACTGGTACGTTAAAGAACTCCTGCGGAGCATAATTCCGGCACTTTGGCGTCTCCAAAAAACCCATAAAAGTAGTTAGCGAGACGTAAAATATATTACAAGAAGAAGCTATTACACCAATCAGAGGGAAAATTTGAAAGGAGTCCGACACTTCGAAACATGAAGGTATTGGTCTAAGGGCCATGAAGGGCATGAAAATGAAGACTTCCTAGGATTAAAAGAATTTACAAACCTAATACCATCGGCGTAGGAAGAGAACATGACTTAACCAAGAGAGGTCGGATAACAGCAGATGAAAATGAGAAGCCTGACACAAGTAGAAGCAATGTCAGAACACAGCTAAGGGCCCTGTGGTCGCCAACCTAAGTTGAGAGCCTCTGGGACTCCTTTTAGTCGTCTCTTACGACAGGCGAGGGATAGTGAATTATTCAAACGGCTCTATAACCGTAGCGCGTTAACACCACTCCGATTGGTACCGTCAATTACATTGAATTTTACGAAAATGAACGTGTTCACTCACCACGTTCAAACTGTAGGTTGCTGTTGGCTCTTGGTAAAACATTATGATGCTGTTTAGGTACAAAAGTTACTGAATTCCGGAAACAGAGTTCGTTACCACAATAGGTTTTCTGTAGGTAATCTTCTGCTTTTCAACGTCAACCATCCACTCGGACAGTGTCTGAAACCTCGCAGGTCTGACAGTGAAGTCGTAATATCTAGCTACAGTCCAAAAGTATTTAACGTTCGCTGCTTATAGGAAAAGGACATCTCGAACACAGTGCGTTATGATTTGTTTCCAGATTACGCTAGGCCGGTCTTCGAGACCATATTAACTAGATTTTGTGGCCTTAGCATTTTTTTTTTTTTTTTTGCAGGACAGGGGTGCCCGAAGTACCCCCCCCCCCGCTCTCTGCCTGGCAATCAATACAAGCTACATTATCTCCGACATATTGTTAATTCTAAGAAGAGGAAGAGACAGCAGGGAGTATTGGGAAGCAGGAAGTATCTGTCTGCCCCCATGCTCATCGTGCTACCAGGCCAGATCAGGTGATGAGATATCATAGTGGTGTAATTGGGTAGTAACGGTTAGGGGGAAAAACCACATAGGCATAAAAAGAAAGATGCCTACATGTAAAACCTGACAATTTGTAGATAGCAAATGCAAGGATGTGGGTTGAAAAAGTGCAGGTAATAATGTTAATTAGGGACCGGTATCATGCACGTCACTAACCCATTCCAAGCCGGTCCAGTTATTCAGGGGACCGGGCCTTCTAGGCACTGGCCTTGCCAGTTACTAAGCCGTGCCATAAGAAATCGTGGTGGTCCCCTTGGGGTCACTGGTACCTAGTCTCAAATCCCGGAGAATGCGGCCACGCCCGCCGTTGCAGGGACCTACTGGACGGGGGCAGGTGCATGGCATTGGACCTCCTATCTTTCTGCCCAAGGCATGATTCTATATACTGGACAGCTGCAATGAGAGGCCGGATGCTCCCCCCCCCCCCGTGCATTTGGTGCACACCAGCGCCTTCCTAGGTGCCATGCAAGCTGTGTGATGGTGATCACCAGAACAGCGATTGAGGTATACCTGGAGTCCACAACGGTCCAAAGTGGCTCCACCTTATATAGCGTAAACACTGCGAGAATTGGGAGGGGGACGTTTAGGTATCGCCTGATTTTTGTAGTCCGCTGGTATCCTCTCCTCACTGGTCTTTGGGTTGGCTCCCTTCCTCAGTTCAGTCCTATCTTGCAGCTGGGTGACCCTGTCCTAGTGGACCGGCATCTTTTTAATCCTGGTGCGGCGTTGGCATTTCCTTCCTGGCACTGGTCTCTTCTCAGCAAGGGAGGAGGCCTCACACTAGCCTGGTGATCGTAAGGGCGCAGGACGCCCTGCGCCTTCTCCTTTCTGGTAGGCGTTGGCAGCGGGTGCTGGCGTCCTCGTGTATTCGCTGTCATGAAGAGCGCAATGGGATGTCTGCATGGTGAAGGAAACGCTAGCAGACCAGGAGGCCTGGATAACAGCCTCAGGATGGCAGGGGACTGTGCCGACATCTGCTGTCGGGGCGCTGTCCATGTTTGCGCCCGGGTGATGAGCCTTTCCTGTGTAGGTCCGTGAAGATGAATGACTTTCCTGGCTTATGGCCTTAGCGTCTGTGTCCACTTCGAATAGAAAGGCAGGACGACGTGAGTCGAGCCGTTGCAATGCTCGGGAGTGCCTGTCTGGTCCTCGTGCCATTGGACTCCATGACTGCCAAAGGCCACAAGTCCATGCCCACCTGCTTGTGCTTCTTCCTCCAGTCAGTTTGGGTGTCTGCTTCCTGTCTGCTCTCATGCTCTGGTCTAGTTTCTTTTTCGGGTATCCGTATCACCTGAAAAATACAGGGAAAGTGCTTCTTGTAGAACTTCAGCTTCTCCGGGCCATTGGGGCAGATTTCATAGCTGTGGGCAGGGCAGCCTCGATGATTGTTGATGAGTTATCTTCGTCCAGGTTCCACCGATTGACGAGGGTTGCAATCACATTGGACGCCTTTTGACAGCTGTGTCCGAGGCCTGGTCCACGTAGTTGGTCTTGAAGGCTATCTTCTTGTTGAAGTCCTATATGACTGCATAGTGATAGGACTCCATGTCCATTGTTGGTCCTGTAAGAGATTTAGCATTAAGAAGTGCTGGTTAGACAATGCTCTCTTACTTGTACTTATAAGTACAAGTGCATTGGTTGTGCAGATAAGTACTGATAAGCCCTGGCGAGGAGAGGGACTGACTTAGCATGTGGAAAGGCTAGGCTTTTTATGCAGTACTGTTTCCCCTAAATAGATGTCGCTCTGGCAACTTCGTCACGTGACCTTGGTAATGGCATATGTCGACAATAGCAGTCATTATTCTGAATCAGCTCGTTTCGACATGTTTACAGTGTCTGAATGTGTATACTAAATGTTTCCATTCCTCTCCTGCAGGGGGAGGCAGGCCTCCTAGACAGTGACGCTGTGTCTCAGGCGAGGAGATTTTTGTTGGAGAAGAAGGTGTGCGAAGAAGGTGAGAGGGTTGGTGGCCGTGGCCTATACTAGGAACTGTCCCGA
Organism: Anabrus simplex; assembly: GCF_040414725.1. Taxonomy (NCBI): domain Eukaryota; kingdom Metazoa; phylum Arthropoda; class Insecta; order Orthoptera; family Tettigoniidae; genus Anabrus; species Anabrus simplex. Next base: position 945,393,846 of record NC_090266.1, on the reverse strand, counting down.
CATTTACGTTAGTGCAGGAGAATGGGAAACAACGGAAAACCATTCTCAGGATAGCCGACATTGGAACCTGCCCCTCTCCGTCTCCCAAATATAGAGGCGTAGAGCCACGGTAGAGCCGTGGCCACCCTTCCTTTTCTCAGTTGGCCGCTTAGAGTACAGAGCTGTCGGACCACAGACCAGCCATGGCCACTTGTGGGTTGAGATCCACTCGGCATCTGCCGACTTGTCTAAACAGACTGCTATTAATTACGATGTTTAGGCGCTTATGAGTAAAACATCAAGTACAGAAGTTGAAACTCACAACGTAATTGACGATGGTACATATGCTTTATGTATTTAGTAATCTGTAATGTACACATCAATTCCTTTCATATAAACCACACTTTAGGTGTAATCGTGATCACGATTTGTTCTAACTCCTCCATTAGTCGAAACCCCTCCTTGGGTCGGATCAGTGGGTTGCTGCTCCAGTGAACGCCAGGTAGAGAAAGGTGTCAGCTGCGAACATATGTCACATACTATCGGGATAGTGACAGAACACATTTTTATGGAGTGTTAGTGAAATGAAATTGAGAGGGGAATGCCACCGCCTTGTTCTGTGTTCAGTCAAAAAATTTCAACCTGGGATGTAGTGCTGATGTGCCAAAGTCTTATCAGTCCCTGAGTCTATTCTAAAAAATAAGCCCTTGCTAGAAAGCTGCTTTTCAGAGCTCGGAGAATGTAACACTATGGAAGGGTGGTAAAATAGCTTATGGTAGCATCTCTGAAACTTTAGAGTTACGTCGATATGTAAGAATTTTTGACGTTGCTGGGGACATTTGAACGCTTTAGTATTTGGCAGATAGCTAAGATCAAGAATCAAGAATCTTTATTTGTCATTGACCACTTACAATGAAATAGGCTTCGTCAACTGATAATATTTTAGTGCTTAATATTAAAAAGGCTAAATGTACAAATATCTTTTATTAAAAATTAATACTAATATTATGCATTTCTAAAATCCAGAGGTATAAAAAATGGATTTTATATTATGCAATCGTACAATTTCCTTTTACAATTGCTTAAAAGACTGGAGCATGCAGAATGTGGTAATTTATTATATAATCTTAAACAAGTTATTTTATGTGAGTGAGCAGTTTTTGACAGCCTATGAATTGGTAGGTCAATGTCTGCTTTGCACCAAGTAGTATCATGAAGGTGAATGTTTTCCCTAATACTGAATACATTTGTGTTGCTTTCAATATATGTCAAAGAGACATAAACATAACAATTTATAATTTTCAGTATTTTAAGCTTAATGAAGAGAGGTCAACAATGGTCAACTGCACCAGCCCTACACATTACGTGCACAACCTATCTCTGTACTAGAAGAATATTATATACGGTTCTCAAGAAGAATGATCCCATAATAATAGCCTGAAAGTAATGTGTGTCTGGAAGTGACCAAAATATGCCATCCTTAGGTAGTCACTGCTAACTAAATTCCTCAATTTCCATATCAAATAGGTCATTCGTGATTGTTTTACAAAGATGATCAATATGTGTTTCCCAGTTCAATTTGACATCAATATAGAAACCCAAAAATTTTACTGACTTTCAATATCTTTGGACAAGCCTAGTGTGAGAAATTGAGTTTTATCCTGATTACATGACAGCCTATTGGATGAAAATCAATGCATTGCAGTTGCAAGAGCTTCCTGCAACATTTGATGCAAACCCGAGATGCTCTGGTGTTTTGTACTTAATGTTGTCTCTTCCGATTAGGATACAAGAGCATGGGATGTGATATTTTGCGATAAATAATTGATTGCCAGAATGAATAAAAATGGACCAAGGACAGAGCCCTGTGGCACACAGTTCAAACTTTCTTCAAAGTGGAATACCAATTTTATTTGCGATAAACTGGTATATGTTATTTAAGTATGACTTAATTATGTGCAGTGGGGGATACTCGACACCATACATCTCAGGCTTTGCAAGTAAAATTTCATGATTAATACAATAAAAAGATTTACAGTACATAGATCACATAACACCAAAGTAAACTCCTGCTTGTTTGCAAAAGCTGTTAATATCTGATTAACAATTTCAATAGCAGTAGTAGTACATTTACCTTGTCGAAACCCTAACCGACTATCGGATAGGAGATTATGAGTTTCAAAATAGTGGCCAAGCTGATTGTACAAAAGCGATTCGAATATTTTAGAAATGACTGGAACAATTGAGATCGTGCGGTAGTTCTTCCCCCACTTTTAAATACTAGAATAACTTTAGAAATTTTAAGTAAATCAGGAAACACTCCAAAGTCTAAACACGTATTAAAAATAAAAGCTAGAGACTCAGAAATCAAATTTATTGTCCTTTTGATGATGTGATTAGATAACCAATATTAATCCGTACTCTTAGAATTTGATAATTTGAATCTAACTTTAATTACTTCATGAGGTGTAATTTCAACCCAGTGGAAAGTGTTTCAGCAGGGGGCTTGATTATGAAGAAAGTCACTTGCAGAGTACCTGGTGCCTTAATTTGATCTCCGACTTCTTTTAGAGAGTTTAAGAAATAATTATTCAGTTTCTCAGGATCGAAGACTGTGTCTTGTGTGTGAGTAGGGATGTTTTCTTGTACTATAATATCCCATGCCGCCTAGCATTTGTTGGGTGCATTCTTAATATATTTTTCACAAGCTAAATTTCTGGCATGGATTAAGTGATTGGTACTAATTACTGTATTTATTATTAATAAGGAAACCAATGAACAGAACCAAGTTATAGTCCACCAATACAATAGAATAGTAGTAAATTACTGAATGAATTACAGTTGGCCAGCTTGATGCGAGAGCACGCAGTCTTGAACTCTCCATAAAGGACACGCTCGGCAAGGAGAGCAATTCAAGGACGTTACAAGCATTATTATGGTTGAGAGAAATATTGGACTTACTAAGAAGAATTGAGACTCCAGAAAACTGAATAAAATATATGTTAACAATTACTAAATTTGAGTAAAAATTGTTTTAAAGGAATACTTGTTAGGGATCATGTATATAGAGTCTTACAGCGATTGGTAAAAGAGAGAGTCAGAAATGAAGATTTGTACAGATTTCAATAAAAGTTTTACTATCTTATTAAGAAAAAAAGAAACATTCCTTAATGATAATGTTATAAAAATAAGACTTCCTAGACCACATTCAAGACAGAAATAAATGAGTTCAAATAATACTAGATCCTAAAACTGCAACGAGACAAAATAACTCAGAGGCATGCTAATAATGGAAAACTTGATTTGTTAAAAACAATGACCGCAATGACATTAATTATCTACCATTTTTATCATAGATAACAAATTTTATTCCTGAATAAACAGGGATATTACCCTTAATAATAATAAAATATCTAATGTGAAAAAAATGAGATCCCACGTTAAGTTCTGCAATGTAGTCGGCAGCTGACAAGGGTTTGTTAGGCCAGTTAGAGAAGAGATCCTTACTTGGATTATGTATAAGTAAGGGTAGCATCCTGCCTCACAGAATTTCCTCCGAGCATACTCAGAACGTTTTAAGCAAGCCTCGGCCTATGGGGAGTAATGGGATCCCACTCCCATTTGACAGGCGAGGAACTCCCTGGAAACAACTTGGTGAACGAAATGAAATTCGATGGGGAAGTATCAATATTAATGGGGCTTATGGAAGAAAGAATGTAGAACTGGCTGAGTCAGCAAAGGGGATGCATCTGGATGCGCTAGTAGTAAATGGTGTTCCAGTAAGGGGAGATTGCGAGGAGGAGATAGGAGATTATAAAGTGTACTTAACAGGTGTTAAAAGGGAAGGCAGAGTGTGGGGTAGGGCTGTTATCACAAATACTATTGCACGCAACATAGTTTCTGTTAGGCATGTAAATGAGCAAATGATGTGGGCAGATTTGGAAGCTGGAGGAATTAGGACGACAATCCTCCCAGAATATTCACCATGTGAGGGTGCAGATGAGAGTGTAGTATACAGTATTTTTGGAGCACGGAGTGACATCGTAGTCAGGGTCAACAGCATGGATAGGAAAGCGTTAATGGGCGATTACTACGCGAAAGTTGGAAATAGAACTGAATGAAAGGGTAACTGTTAAATGTGGGGAAGATACGGAAGCTAATAGGAATGGAAAGCGTTTGCTGGACATCTGTGCTAGTAAGAGTTTAGCAGTTATGAACACATTCTTCAAGCGTAACGCTATCACCGCTACACGTGGCATGTTAGGGGCACCAAATCCATAATAGTGTATATCTTATCCGACTTTGAATTCAGGAAATCTGCTAGAATTTTTCGGGTTGTCTGGGGCTTTTTCCATGATACAGACAACGATCTGATCTGCTGTGAACTAAGTATCTCTAGGCCTAGGACAGAGAAAATTAAATCGGTCTGTAGACGAATAAGGTTAGATAATATCCAGGACGATGAAATTAGAAAGAAGTACATGGATATGATAAGTGAAAATGTTCGAACAATGGACAGTAAGCAGGTTAAGGATAGAGAAATAGAGAATGATTGGCATACAGGAATGCTGTACTAGAAAGAGCAAGGGCAAGCCTAGGAACAATTGTGTGTAAAGGTGGGAAAAACTGAACATCTTGGTGGAATAATGGAGTGAGAGGAGCTTGTCAACGTAAAAAGAAAGTGTATTGGAAACGGCTCCAAACAAGGAATGATGCAGATAGGGAATTATGCGTAGATGAGAGAAACAGAGTGAAACAAATAGTTGCTGAATCCAAAAAGAAGTCGTAGGAAGATTTTCGTAATAACCTGGAAAGACTAGGTCGAGCAGCAGGAAAACCTTTCTGGACAGTAATAAAGAATATTAGGAAGGGAGGGAAAAAGGAAATGAACAGTGCTTTGGGTAATTCAGGTGAACTCACAATAGATACCGGGGAATCATTGGACAGGTGGAGGGAATATTTTGAAGGTCTTCTCAACGTAAAAGGAAGTCTTCCTGGCGGTGTCGCGAACAACCAAGCTCATGGGGAGGAGGAAAATGATGTTGGTAAAATTACACTTGAGGAAGTGGAAAGAATGGCAAATAAACTTCATTGTCATGAAGCAGCAGGAATAGATGAAATTACACCTGAATTGGTGAAGTATAGTGGGAAGGCAGGGATGAAATGGTTTCATAGAGTAGTAAGATTAGCATGGAGTGTTGGTAAGGTACCTTCAGATTGGACAGAAGCAGTAATTGCACCTATCTATAGGTAAGGGAACAGGAAGGATTGCAACAACTATCGAGGTATCTCATTGATTAGTACACCAGGCAAAGTATTCACTGGCATCTTGGAAGGGAGGGTGCGATCAGTGGATGAGAGGAAGTTGGATGAAAACCAGTGTGGTTTCAGACCACAGAGGGGCTGTCAGGATCAGGTATTCAGTATGCACCAGGTAATACAACATAGAAAAGTGCTACGAGAGGAATAGGCAGTTGTGTTTGTGATTCGTAGATCTAGAGAAAGCATATCACAGGGTACCGAGGGAAAAGATGTTTTCTATACTGGGGGAGTATGGAGTTAAGGGTCTGTTACGTCATCAGCCCAGAGGCCGGTTGGATAATCAAATAGTACCACCAAACGCTGTGCCGTTATACGGAAATTGCAAAAACCAATGGCAGAGCCCAAATGTGGAGTACTAGGCAAGATAAGGAGTGAGGTTGTTTGCCATTGCTTTCCACATTGGACCAGAAGGTGCTACTGCAGCATGACTGATCCTATAAGCAACAGCTTTCATAACACTCAGACACTAGTTGTGCTTCAAATGTAATTACTCAGTACCGCCAACACCCCAGCAGCTTCCATACTGTCACAGCCGTTGATGAGATTGAGACTTCGGTGGAAGCTACACTTTGCTCTGGCCTGTGCCAAGAGACGGATAAAAAATACTGCATCCACCAAGAAATGGCAACAGGCGGGGAATTAAGGGTAGATTGTTAAAATCAATCAACGGCATTTATGTTGAAAATTTGGCTGCTGTGAGAATTGATGGCAGAATGAGTTCTTGATTCAGGGTACTTACAGGGGTTAGACAAGGCTGTAATCTTTAACCTTTGTTGTTTATAGTTTACATGGACCATCTGCTGAAAGGTATAAAGTGGCAGGGAAGGATTTAGGCAGGTGGAAATGTAGTAAACAGACTGGCCTGTGCTGTCGACTTGGTCTTAATAGCAGTGCCGAAAGCCTGCAGTCTAATATCTTGGAACATGAAAATAGGTGCAATGAGTATGGTATCAAAATTAGCCTTTCAAAGACTAAATTGATTTCAGTAGGTAAGAAGTTAAACAGAATTGAATATCAGACTGGTGATACAAACCTGGAACTGGTAGATAACTTTAAGTATTTAGGTTGTGTGTTCTTCCAGGATGGTAATATAGTAAGTGAGATTGAATCAAGGTTTAGTAAAGCTAATGCAGTGAGCTCGCAGTTGCGATCAACAGTGTTCTGTAAGAAGGAAGTCAGCTCCCTAAAGAAACTCTTTACATCAGTCTGTTTTCAGACCAACTTTGGTTTTTGGGGGCGAAATGTGGGTGGACTCAGGATATCATATTCATAAGTTAGAAGTAACGGACATGAACGTAGCGAGAATGATTGCTGGTACAGACAGGTGGGAACAATGGCTAGAGTTTACTAGGAACGAGGAGATAAAGACTAAGTTGGGAATGATTTCGATGAATGAAGCTGTACACAGAAACCGGCTTCGGTGGTGAGGTCATGTGAGGCGCATGGAGGAAAATAGGTTACCTAGGAGAATAATGGACTCTTTTATGGAGGGTAAGAGAAGTAGAGGGAGACCAAGACGACGATAGTTAGACTCAGTTTCTAAAGATTTAAAGATAAGAGGTATAGAAATAATTGAGGCCACAGCACTAATTGCAAATAGAGGATTGTGGCGATGTTTAGTAAATTCACAGAGACTTGCAGACTGAACGCTGAAAGGCATACTTGTCTATAATGATAATCTATGTATGTACTATGTATGTATGTACATTCATTTGAAGTTTTAAAAGAGCTATTGGTAGCCAAAATAACATATTTAGTCACATATTCGGGTACGTTCTTGGCAATTATAAAATGATGCTCTAATGAAATCCCAAAGTGTGCAGCACTCACATAAGTGAAATTACAGTCCAGGTATACAGGCGAGATGCGAGGCACAAAACATCATCCTTTGCCATCCAACTGTTTTCTACACTGTAAGTCACGCTGTGTGCTGATCACGTGGACTGAAGGAAAAACATGAGGTTTCACCTCCGGACAAGGCCAAATACGACGACTTGCACGTTTCTGATCTTCAGCGGACTTCCGAACATTAATCATCATGCTTCCATGATCGACTACCACCACCACCAACACCACCACCACCACCACCACCACCAGCACCAGCACCAGCACCGAGTTCAGGCAAGCAGCCGCAGTTACCTACTACTTGGCGGTAACGTCGAAATACGCTGCTACTAATTATCAAGCCAGATATACTCCTGCGACACCAGCTCCACCTTTCGATAGTTCAAGACTAAAATTTCACTTTAAGAGTGTGGCTTTAAAATCTAATGAAGAACAAGAACAAGCCACACAGCACCTGGGAGTGGCCTCAGAACCAACACCTCCACCAGCCACATCGCGGGTCCCATCGCTACCAGTGGCGTGCATTGTGGGTATGCAGGCTAAGCCGGGCTTACCCGTTGGACTTGAGAATCAAAGTAAGCAATAATGCAACTGTAAGTGCAACAAATAATTTTATCTTGTCAGTTGGCAAACTATTTCTTTTAACTAAGAGTATTTGCTGCAGTATGCAAGAAAATTATTCTGCAGTACGAATTTCTGCATTAGCGAGGGTACGCGACGCACCTACCGCTTGGCTCGCCCAGCGTTGAGTTCAAAGTGACGCATGCGTAGTAACCGCGCCAGTAAGCGAGCTTGGTAAGCCGACAGCTCAACGCTGCCCGGCTTGATCGCATAGTGTAACAGTGTGAAGCAACTTTGAGCTGGTTTATGATACGTTTATTTATTGTAATTTGGCTTATTGCTGAAACAGCTCTTGCGAATGATAACTGACAGCAGTGAAGAACGTTTTAAAAGTACGAATACCCAGTTCATTTTAGAACTGAAAATTATTTTTTCTTAAATGTAACAGTGTGAGAAAAACTTGCCTACTATATAGTAGGTACCAGCGTTGTTGTGGACCATGTGGCATGTTTGTAGGGGCGTACGTTCTAATAATTTTCATAATAATAACATGAAACGTGGACAGTGCTGTGTCGTGAGTGCATAGTTGTGTGTTTACGTAGAAGTATTAGTGAAATATACGGTACGGTAATTTCTTATTAGTTTCAACTATCGTAATATCTGCCATGTGAGAAACTAGAAATTGTTCAATCTGGAAAATCTTCTCCAGATATGCCCAACATTAAAGGGACGCATAAAAACAAAAGTCAAGAGTACCTTCGTCATTTCCAAACTTCACAGTACAGTAAAATAGAATGGATATCTGGAAGTTCCAAATTTAATAAACTGTTTGTTGGCCATGTTTACTCTTTGCAAGAGACCGGACTGTTTGGTCTGACACTGGTTATGATAATCTGAGTAACTTGCACAATGCCATTCAAAAGCACGAGAAATCGCAGTCACACATTTCTGCACTATTACGTTTGGAAAATCTAGAATTGATATTCAGCTTGATGCTCAATTGCGTGCAAGCACTGTACAATATAATGAGACCGTTCGGAAAAACAGGAAGGTGCTCAAGCGATTGATTGATGTGTGTTTTTTAGCTACTCACGAATCACCATTCCGTGGACATTCTGAGGGTGAAGATTCTTTGAACAGGGTTGCTTATTTGGGTGCATTGAACTTACTCGCCACTTACGATGCGACGTTAACTACACACCTAGAAACATCGACCGTGTTCCGGGGGAATTCAAACAGGATACAAAATGACTTAATAAGGGCAGTCAGTGATGTAGTTTTGGAAAAGTGAAGTCAGAAATAAAACACGCTATTTTCGTTGCCCTTCTTCTTGACGAGACTTTAGACATTATGAATTTGTCTCAACTATCAACCACTCTGAGATACGTTGATTCTGAAAGTGGTAAAGTTCACGAAAGGTTCATTTCTCTCACTGATGTCAGCGCAGATCGAACAGCCAGTGGTTTGTTTGTACATGTGAAAAACATTGTTACTGAGTTTGACTTAAACTACATGTTGGTTGCACAAACGTTCGACGGAGCAGCTGTGATGGCCGGCCACACAAGTACAAGAACTCTTTCCGAAGGCCATATTTATCCATATTTATTTATTCACAAGCTTAATCTGTTTATGTCACAGTCATTTTCCTGTATCAAGGAATGTAGAATATTTTTTCAGACCTTAACGGAATTAGGATCATTTTTTCACAAGTCCTCTAAACGATCTCATCAACTGAAAGAATTTACCGCAAAGAGGATGCCTAGAAATGCTTCAACACGGTGGAATTTTTCATCTCGTCTTGTTCACACAGTGAAAGAACATCGCACTTCATTCCTTGAATTCTTTCGGAATGTTTTAGATGAAAGCTCAAACTGGGACAGTGAAACAGTTGTAGCGGCATAAGGTTTCATGAAATTTCTAACCAGCACTGAAACTTCCTTTTTGTTACTGATTTTTAGCAACATTTTCACCTTCACTGATATCCTTTTCAATATCCTTCAATCCAAGCATTTAGACGTCCTATATTGCTCCCAAAAAGTTCAGGAAATCAAAAGAGAGATACTAAGCTTCAGGAAAAAGTGCGACGTAATTTGGGCCGAGACTCTGGTCTATCATGGTGTCGAAGACTCTCTACCAACTAAACGACAATGTCGGGAAGAAGATCTAATAATGTCAAGGAATTTCCTTTACCGCTCTATTTTTGACAACATTATTGTACAATTAGACGAACGATTTGGGTAATTAAACCAATTACAGTTTACTTCCTTGTTGGATCCTCTGAAGTATGAAGCGTACAAAGCTACTTTTCCTCATTCTACTTTTGAAAGTCTTAAACTTTCCTATAAAGACTTGTTTGATTTTATCCGATTGAAGAATGAACTTACCGTGCTGTATTCGTTTGACGAATTTTATGGTCAACACCCTCATCAGTTAGTGTGTTCTCTGAAAAGCAAACAATTAGATACAGCCCTGCCTGAAGTGTACAAACTGGGTGTACTTACAGTAACTGTTCCAAGCACAACAGCGTCAGTTGAAAGATCGTATTGAGCCCTCAGGAGGATTAAGACTTATCAGAGGTCAACACAGAGTCAAGAGCGGCTTTCAGGCTTGGCAGTTCTGTCCATAGAAAAGGAAGTTCTGCACCAACTCAAAAGCACAGACACATTTTATGATAATGTCTTCACAACATTCACAAAACAAGAGAGACGACTAGATTTCACCTTCAAGTAGACTCAAAGCAACCAAAAATCTTGTGGAGGGACTTAATGCACATTTTTGTTAGTAGTAGAGCATACAGTGGACAATAGAAGAACGTCTCACAAAAACGTAGCAAATAAGTTACTATCAATTTTTGATAGGCCTGTGTGTACAATGCAATATACATGATGCTGTAGCATTAGTGCCAGAGGTATTTCAAGTTGGCTTCTATGCTGAAGGGTGAAAAGTGTAACATGACAGAGAGTTTTCTGATACATACATAAGAGATCAAAGAGTTTTTTTAAACTGAATAGTGAGGGGTGATACATGAAATATACGTGATGTCTACTAATCTATGTACTTTGATGTAGGAAACTGAATAAAATAACAATTTTTATACAAAAATGCAACAATGACACGTTTGTCTTCCTTTTTTAAACGGATTATGCAATGTCATTGCGCATAAATAAACTATTTCTATACATCTCAATAAGTTAATTACAGCTTTAAAAATTATATTGATTTTTTAAATCTATAGATGTGACGTCACTAGTTATTTTGTGTTTCCTGAAGAGCCAAGGATTTGACATGATACCGTACGCTCTGGTTAGAAGTTCTTCAATTTTCATGAGATTACACATAGGTAAGTCTATATGGTTACAGCTTTGTTACATTCGTTTATATAATGATGCTGTTTAAATTATACTTCCTACGTCCGGTAATTAGTACGTCCTACCTTGGACAGCATACCCACTTTTCAAAACCACCGCACGCCACTGATCGCTACCCATGGAAATCAGCATGCAGAGTGAAGTTCCACCTTCTAACACAACCACAACCACTCCTGGCCAGCTCACCTTCTTTGCAGTATCCGGTATAAGATGTCCTATTAGCCACTCCTATTTTCTTCAGCCATCTCCGTCAGGTACACATTCCCTTTTACTTTCCCCCCCCCTCCCCTACTTTTCAATCACCTCACGTCATACTTGACACTCTGCTTCACTTCAACATGCACTGGGAGGATATCACACACGTCTGAAAAACCACTGCCGGAGCAATCATACAGGTCATAAGGGATGCTGCTGCCAGCCTGCTTATAACTACATTAGGATCTCATAATCTTGGTTCAATCACCACGATTCAACTCCTCCCAGCACCGGCTGTTCAAGCTCTGTCTCCCCTTATATGCTATTGATTCCTCAGCTGCATAATACGACATGGAGACCCTATATTACTGAAGATAACATCCTCGCTGAACTCAACGCAGAAGGCATCCAACAAAAAAAAAAAAAAAAAAAAAAAAGCATTCTGGATAAACAACTCAACAGGACCCATCTACATTGTTTGGATTCTATTGCCCATGCCTGAAAATGTGGACTGATTGTTTGCCAGCGGAGTCTCCATCTACAGACATCATCACAAAGGAGAACCATCTCTAGCCCTTCCACTACAATCCATCAGGCGTGAGTGGTGCCTCACATAAAATAAGCACCCTACCACTCAGTGCACAGCAAAACAGCCTGTATGCGGTCGTTGCAGCCAACAGCTCTTTACATCCAGTTGACTCAACACCTGACAACCTCTCCTGTGTCACACCTGTGGAGGCAATCGTCCGTGATATTCACGCTGGTGCAGACGCCGTCTCGCACCTCCCCAAAACCGATCTGAGCTCATAGCCCCTATTTGAACCATCAACATGTCCATACCACCCAACCGTTCCATTTTCCCACCCCCACGAATCTACTACGCTGGCGTAACAGGGGGAGAGGTGATACTCCCACGTGGCACGTCACATGTGGCGGATAGGGGTGCCTAACCGGCTTGCCGGCGGACTTGAGGGAAATAAAATACCTCTCGCTGACCAAACACACAACCCCCTGTGGGTGGGGGACGCAGACGAAGAATACACCCACGGTATCCCCTGCCTGTCGTAAGAGGTGACTAAAAGGGGAGACCAAGGGAAGATTGTATTAGAACCATGAAACTACTTGTGATTAGTACCACCATGCGGGGAACACCATAAGTCGATTTACTTGCGCGTAGATCCACTATGTTAGGTACCAAATAGGTTTGTGATTAGTACCAACAGAGTGCGTTGCCGGCTTCTACAGTATCTGTGATTAGTACCACTTTAGGAGTGACACCATGGGTGAGCGACACCATGATTGTGGCTTGCCTATGATTAGTACCTACTATATGAGGAACACCACGGAGTAGTGCGGCTCCCTATGGTTTGTACACGTATGTGATGAACACCGTCGGTTTGGGTTGCCCGTAAATGGCGCGGCAATGTGCAGAACACCATAGGTCTGTATTCCATGTGCGAATTTCATTACCTGTGAGTAGTACCATACTGTGTGAAATACCGCGAGTCTACGCTACTTTTGATTAGTACCGCAACATGACAAATACCATGGTTCTACTTTCCTAGCGATAAGTACCATTTTGAAGGGCCAATGACTTGGATTTTGTACCCCTTTAGACTAAAACCATCATCGATTCAGTATTATGCTATAGACGCAGTCCCTTGGTCAGTAAGATACCATTGTTTCTGTGAATGCGAGACATTGCGTGTCGGATCAACTGATTGTTTCAAATTCACACCCATCCATTCATTCTTCGTCCTCACGTTTTGAATTCTGGTCAGTGGAGGATTTTGGACTTTTAATTTGTCATTCCATTTCGTCTCATTTCGTACAATTAGGGGCCAATGACCTAGATGTTAGGCCCCTTTAAACAACAACATTATCATCATCATCACCTTTTCCCACCACCTACAATTGAATACCTCCTCTACTTTATAACAAATTCCCTACGGAATGTTCATCCCTACCACAGATCATTAGTCCTCACTTATCTACAAGCCATGGCAAACAAAATGTTCAACCTCCATTTTTTAACCACCCACTCAGGCTTAAACTTGCATTTCAGTTTCCCACCTCTCGAAACCCTCGTCTACACTCGCTCACCATTCTTTCACTCCAGAAAATAAATTTCATCTGTCATAAATTTCTACAGTCATCAATGTAACCACTCAAGTTATGATACTAGTTGGTTTGTCAGTGTTCTAGGAAACATGTATTTTATGTACTTTCATACATGTGCTTCTAGGCATAGCATGGAATAGAAAATTCCATGTATATAATTTGTTAAAATTGTATGTATTGCACACGCCCCCTACCCATTGGGTCTCCGGTGGTAAATCTACAGGGTCGGTAACTGGGTTATAAAATCAAGTGGGCATAATAAATATATAAAAATAACTTAGCGGCATAAAGGGTACGGTAATACAGGTGTCATATAACTAAATACAAATGAGAGCATTATTTAAAATTTTAAAGTCAAAGGGCTTATTATACTCCCGATGATTGTGGAATCTGATGCAAAATAACCTTGTTGGATATACATGAATAATCAAAATTCACAGCTAACCTGTTGAAGATTGTTTCAATTTAGATTGAGGACAAGACTAAGTACGCCCGTGTTATCATATCTTTATCATGATCTCACATATACGGAATAATAAACAAATATAATCACTCAAACTACCGTATCCCCATTAACACCGGGGCATGTTTACATAACTTACACACAAGTCTGAGTGAATCCTGACATAAATCTAACCTGTACAAAAATATAATAAATCCATTTAAAATAACACCTACCAAACACACAGGATATTTCAACACGAAAAGCTCTGATTCGGAATCGAGCCCAGCACACACACAATCAACCCCAGGTTTACAAATCTGCGTTGAGAAATCAACATAAAATGCACTCACCACAGTGAAACAAAACATAATACAATAGACTCAAATGGACACGGATCTCCACGGTGTGAGGTTCGAACAAGTGATCACTGGATTCCACAGATGGACACTGAAAACCGTAACTATAATATTCAGTCAAAAATGGCTGCATTACACTAGCTCATTGAGCCTGTCTCTGATCAGGGTACTTTAAAGAAAAGATAACCTTCTAAATGAATCACATTAACACATAAATTGCATGTCTTGGAAATGGAGCCCGAATTTCAACAACCCTGGCTATGTTTCGCCTCACACACAAAAAAATTATCGCTCGCTCCGCATTCTGCAGGCCACCCCTTGTGGGCATGTCCTTGTTACAAGTCAGGCAGCCGACTCATATATTCATGTCTCTCCATTAGCAACTTGGGATCACATAATTTATTCTCAAATATATCTTAAATCTGCTTTCACGGCTCTCATATCATCGCCACTTATATAAACTCATACTTTGTCCTTTAATACACTAGTTCACTGTGGCATTCCATCTCATACTCCGTTTCATAGTGGGTATTTAATCTTCCAAACTCAGAGTCCCGGCTTCCAATCTCTGCTGTATCCCTATGTTACATTTCTCTCCATGCATTGACACAAAAAGTCACTACCAAATAATTGGCAATTAAATATAGTTCCTTCAAAGATTCTACTCAGTTCTTAGGATGACATTACTACCTTCTCAACTCACAGCCATGAATTTAATTTATGAATGAATTTAGAAATCTCCTTCTCTCGCCTACTTATATGGGATGACGTGGTTCGAACCTCACGGTTCACTCCGGCACTCCTTCCATCGGTGACGACTAAACTATATCAAAATAATATTCGCATGCATGGTGATACAACTGGTCGAGTACCAATCAACTTAAAAGAAAATTCCAATGGACACTACTGGCATTAACAATTCTACACAAAGTCAAACAAAGTAAAAACAACTCTGAGAAAAATTCACAAATAAAGAAATGAAGAATAAAATAAAATAAAAATCAAATCTACCGTATTTACAAAATCTAATTCACTCAGACTTGTTACTAATTGAACACCGTGCCCTTAATTAGCACATTATTTTACATTTTAAAGGAAAGAATTCCTATCGTTTATTATTTAAAAATTAATGAAATTTAAATGGATATTCCGTTATGATACGAGCCATGCCAGTAAAATTGATGTACTCAGCCTCATCCTCCATGACACCTTGGATAAGTACGGGACGTCCATTGGATGATTTATTCCTTCATAGTTTCCATGTAGACTGCTTGGATGACCACGTCCGAACTGGAACTCCTAGAATGAAACTCCATAATCCTTGGCACTGGAAACTCCTTAGTAACTACGGCACAATACACACACAGTTAGGCCCGTTATATAGGTCTGCTTCAAACACGCACTTTCCGGCCCGATTTTTGATCCAAGTTGCCAGAATCAAAAATACTAATACAGGGTTATTAATTAAACATCGTCCGACTCGTTGGCTGAATGGTCAGCGTACTGGCCTTCGGTTCAGAGGGTCCCGGGTTCGATTCCTGGCTGGGTCGGGGATTTTAACCTTCATTGGTTAATTCCAGTGGCCCGGGGCTGGGTGTTTGTGCTGTCCCCAACATCCCTTCAACTCGCACACCACACATAACACTATCCTCCACCACAATAACACGCAGTTACCTACACATGGGAGATGCCGCCCACCCTCATCGGAGGGTCTACCTTACAAGGGCTGCACTCGGCTATAAATAGCCACACGAAATTAAAAAATTAAACATCCACATTTAGTTTAGTAGCGACACGTCCAAGTGTCAAGCTCTGTGTCTCTTCTCACTATAACTATTGTTACGCGGGTTCCAATAGTCCCTTCATTTTGTAGGTGATTACGGTAATGATAATACTAATATCAGTACAAGTTCGTGCTCTAAATTACGACCCAATAACCCGAACACGCACTCTAATATACCATCGATATCACTTCTTCTCATACACCAATTATTTTAAGACATTGTCACTATTCTTTAGAATGAAAGTTCGCATACAAAGGAAACTGTTCCTCAAGACGGCCACACATCTTTTCTCACGAGATACGAGGTAAAAACGCAGACTGGCCTGGGATGACGCTTTCCACACCTTATATCAGCTAAGAAGTTTCTCCCTCTCAAAGTTCCCATATACCCCATTCTCGGTGTATTACAGGCACAATAGTGCGACAATCAGGTAATCAGTAATTTATAATATGGTTAAGACTCGCCTGGACGAAATCTGATCACAGAATCCACAGTACTGAATAAATAACTGTCTTCATTTTTCAGCTCACTCACGGGGCTCCCCCTGTCAAGTGTGTGTCAAGACATTTAACTGTCCACTGTTATATAATCATATATTCCTTTCTTTTAACAGGAGATTATCACCATAAAGGACGTCACAAACCCTAAATAAATACACAGATGACGAACAGTTCTTTTGAATCCTTGTACAGTGCAGTATTATTAAAAATCGTTAATTCCTTTGACATAGAAAACAAAGTTGGCCAAGCTGTTTTAAAGATGGCTCCAAGATTACGTGCCAAACATTTTCCCTGTCCCACTTACAATCAACTGGTGGTGGGGATAACTTCTCCCTTCTTTTCCTCCAGGGGTTCCCTAGCTCTGCTTGGGGGAAATACTCCCTAGCCTGGCACTTGGCGTTCCACGCTTTGAGTTCCGCGAACTCGCTCCCAGACAAAGAAATGATCCCTAGTCCTTGCTTCATGTCCCTGTTGGGTACAGTACCTTATATCTAAAAACCAATATCTTTACCTGCTTGTATGTTACAAATTAAATAAAAGTAAAGTTGTAAAACCCTTAGCCAAGAGGCCAAAAATTTCCTCCTCTCATTCTTATCTCCACCTTCTTCACATCATTTACCCACCTCTATCCTCCATCACATCTCTCCAACCCACCCGCATTTTTTGACCATAGAGAGGGCAAATAAAATAAAAGTGAGTGAACCACACAATATAATCCACTTTGCGCAATCACATCATATTTAATTTTCCTTTCATCTTTCCCTCGTCTGTTTTCTTTTTTGCTTTTCCCTCTGAGTGTGTTTTTTTAGAATAATCTGTAGCTCTAGCTGTTTCACTGACTTCATTGGCTTTAAAAAGTAATCCATGTCACTCATTATAATACTGTGTTGTTTTCCCCTGAGTTTAACTATGGAGCAGTTTTTCTTAACTTGAAAATCCATTGTGCACTTTTCTGCCTTTGTTTTTTGAACTAAGAACCCCCACGCACGAGCACGAACTCACAAACCGCACAGACACAATCCACTTGTCTTTTGATTTTCATTTAATCAATATTAATCAATATTATACTTCTGAAAAACTGAACATTGCACTGCATGTGACTGTCTTGAGATTTAAATGCGCACTATTTGTGAGATTCCTACTGACAGTTAAGCCAGCCAGTGAGCCGGGTCACACGTGAAACCAAAATAAATGAGACGTTCTTCCTGTCATAAATTAGGAACTAATCGAGATAATGATTTGGGTTTGTTTTCAAAATAACTTCTAAATCCAAAAGCCATTTGTCTCACTTTGACCTCCAATGTAAAGTCAGTAGTAAATGCATTGGTCAGCATCTCAATTTCTTGTGCTCGCACATAAAAATCTCTGAACAGGATTGAACTGGATTTTCTTATCATTCAAATTTTAAATCAAACGTATCTATATTAAGCCTAAATGTTTCCTTACCATCAGCGCAGAAATTAAAAACATAATGAATATCAAATATGAATTATGATATGGTAAGTCCATGTAATGAAGATTTTGCATTTGTTGTAACTTTCCATTATATTAAAACGTTCACACTGTTATTTTTAACATTTTTTGTTAACAGTGTCAGATGCGGCTTGAAATTCTCCACATAACTTGATGTTCACCAATTTTAACCAATAACACTGAGATTTATGGACACTTGGCAAATACACTGCATTAATGAATGACAGCGCTAACTGCAAAACATGGTAGGAGCAAAGATATGAATCGTCTTATTACTGCTGAACTATATTATAAGGTCTGAACACTCTATACGCTCATTTCGGACGTCATCCTCTTGGAGTGTGGTCAGGCGTACGGTGTTGCTTGTGAACTCTCTGTTTGGGCAATACCACGTTGTCACAATTGCACGGCGGCGAGCTCGTCACTAACTGTTTACTTTTCCGTGCAGCCAAAAGGTTCAGTAACTAACATCTGCCCGCTCCTGATGGACATGTGCCAGCGTCTGGAGATAGGAGACCGGGATAGAGGCCTCCGTGTCCTCGCCCACTTCAAACCGGTTTCCGAAGTCTCCAGGAAACCAAGGGGCTTTTCAATTGCCCAATCTGCATCGATGTGCTCTTAAACCACTTGGCCTTCCTTCGCCTGCATTGTGGCTCTTGAATCCGAAGCTTCAATGACAGTAGGCTTCTTAGGTTGCGAGCTTAAGCTCAACAGCAAGTCAGATTACAGTGTTTGGTCTCGTAGAACGGGAGCAACTTAATATTCGCAGATAGAGTGATCAGATCCCGCGGCAGGAACGTCTCACTGAACCAAGGCGATTCGCCAACTCCACGGGACTGAAATTCAATCATGAGCTCGACTAGTTGGCATCTTCCATAATCTGTAGGTAAAGCTAGGTCCACAGTATGGTGCCATTCTGGAGGAGTCATTTTTGAACAACCATTTCTGTAGCTGGTAGATGGCTGCTGTTGCTTACTACTGAAAAGTACTGAAATAATTGCTCTTTCCGATCGAAATGAATTCGCCACCCTTTTGGATCGCTGTGCAACAATGGCAGTGAAGTAGTATTTTTACACTGCTCGGGTAAAGAGGAGTGAGGTAGGCCTAACTTCTGTAAAAATTCCAAAATCAATGGTGGAGGGAAGCGTGTTAATTGAACTAAAATGGAATGAAAATTAATGTTCCTGTTATTCGGAATTCATGTACAACTGGAGGTTCTTTGGCTATGACAACAGTGTTGACAGTCACGTAATACTACAAGCTTCTTTGCTTTTCACTATAGTCAAAGTAACTGACGGAATTATCCAGCTCCTCAGCTGAATAATCCGTGTATTGGCTTTCGGTTCAGAGGAATACGGGTTTTATTTCTGCCCAGGCCGAGGGTTTCAATCGCGTCTAATTAACTCCTCTGGTTCAGAGGCTGGGTGTTTGTGTTCGTCTTAATACTCATCTTCATTTACATACAACACATCACACTACAAACTACCACTCACACACAATCAATAGTGAATAAATCATTTCACATTAGGTTGGTGTCAGGAAAGGCATCTGAAAGTAAATGTGGCCTTGATTCATATATAATAGCGACCGTGAGTAGTTGGGTGAAGGCTAGGAAGAAGAAGAACCGACTGCTACGAAAGGTCAAAACTTGACGGCATTTTTCAGACCTTCGGAACTCTTCCAATCTATTTTCCCTTCCAACGAAAAATAAGTGGAACGGCAGCATACAGTCTTGAGACTGTTCGCCGCTACTCAGATTTTTTTCTTGGAAAAGGCCCCGCAGAGACCCGACAGTACTCAGTGTGGAGGTCGAGTTCTCTATATTGGGCATGAATGGAACATGCCTACATTCAAAGAGTACCTGTGAAATGTTAACAACATACTCCGGATAACTGCAGTGGTGACATCATATTCTGATGGGTAGTTTGAAATTTCTTCCCATTGTTCCACTACATTTTTGTCCCGAGTATTCTTCAGCTTTTATTAGTATTAATGAGAGGGATTCATTTACTTATTTGTTTTTCAGATCGAACCCAAGTGATGGCGTACTTGTGGATGTGGATGAGGTGCCGCCGATTTTCAACACTTCTCACCCTACTAAGGTACTCATTCATGGCTACAACTCTGGTATGGAAGTACTCTTCGACATCCGTGACGGTAAGTTGACACACAAATACTGGATAGCAAGGAACTTTTCTCCTGGATCCTCCCCATCTATTTAGCCATTTAGACAAACAAAATAATGTTAGCACAATAAAATTGTTCACACCAAAGACTTTGGAATCCGTCCTTCACCTTACATCCACTCAATGGGCCACTGT
Organism: Anabrus simplex; assembly: GCF_040414725.1. NCBI lineage: Eukaryota > Metazoa > Arthropoda > Insecta > Orthoptera > Tettigoniidae > Anabrus > Anabrus simplex. Next base: position 945,373,576 of record NC_090266.1, on the reverse strand, counting down.
TGACTACGCTCAGCCTTTCTCATTAATGGCAGTGAATGCGGCACATTTACCAAAGCTATTCGAAGAAATTTCTGGGGTTGTAGGACAAAGCTAGTGGTCAACATTTGATCTGCAGGGTAAGTCACATCAACATTAGGCAGCATGAATTACTCCAGAACTTCAGCATATTCCTCAGATTTTTCCTTTATCTGTAGCAAATCTCTCAACCATAGCCAGCGCATTTTTACCTCTCATTTGTCCGACTCGTTGGCTGAATGGTCAGCCTTCGGTTCAGAGAGTCCCGGGTTCGATTCCTGGCTGGGTCGTGGATTTTAACCTTCATTGGTTAATTCCAGTGGCTCGGGGGCTGGGTATTTGTGCTGTCCCCAACATCCCTGCAACTCACACACCACACATAACACTACCCTCCACCACAATAACACGCAGTTACCTACCCATGGCAGATGCCGCCCACCCTCATCGGAGTGTCTGCCTTACAAGGGATGCACCCAGCTACAAATGGCCGCACGAAATTATTATTATTACGTCTCATTTGCCATTGCACTTCTCAGGAATGTCTTCATTCTATTTAATGGAGATAAATGCCTTTCTCTTTCCACAGTAGTCATTGGTATTGTTATAGCATTATTTTAAAAATAGCACATTTGAAAATACAAGTCAGTGAACTGCTACCCTTTTCACTTACATCAATCGGTAAACCTCTAAGCATGTCACCGTACTTGGAAGTGGTTACAACAGCGGAGCCTTCCGAGACTGGATTAGCATGCTAGGGTTGAGAGAACTTGTCGAGATCTCCTCCGGGATGAACCCTTCTGTTTCTCCATGGAGGTAGCCATGTTTTAGCTAGAAAGTGGATTTCAGTGTGTCAGCATATGGTTGGCTCAGATAGTGAGGATATGAACCATGGAGTTCTTCCTCCTTCCAGGTATGCTGCAGTTGTTTTCTGTTGGTGAATTTTGGTGGAGGATTTGACATGCTTTTAAGATTGAGTGGATTAAACTTATCATCATTTCAAAGACAGCTGTGAATAGATTTTGATCTCCCTTTGAATGGAAGTATTGAACCCTTTCTGGCCTGGATGCCATTGCTCTCCTCAAGCATTTCTTGCTTCATTCTAACGACCTCTGTCTGATTATTCTTCATCTGTACTATTACGTTCTTGACGCTAGCCAAACGATCGCTGAATTCGGTAGACGATTCGCTAAACGCCTTGATGGTTTCCGTCCTGACTGCCGTTATTTTCGCTTTATCACCAGCGATGTCGCCCACAACATGATTAATTGTAGAATTTGCGGTCTGCACCCAGTTTTCTTGTGCCGCCACTGTATCTGCGAGCTTAGCCTCAACCTGTTCGATACGCTCAACTGCCCCGCTGATCGTACTTTCCAACTTACTGCTCCGCTCAAAGACTTCGGTTAATTTTTTATCCAGTTCCTGTGCATTCTTATTGCAGCCATCCTGTACCCTTTTTACCTGATCTGATAACTCAGCACATTGCTCCTGCAAAATTATCTGATTCTCCTCGCGATTTCTATCCATCCTCACGCTCCTTATTCACCACCGTATTCAATTCCAGCAATAGTTTATTTCTGTCCTCGCGATCCTTATTCATCATAGTATTCAATTCCTCCAACTGTTTATTTCTGTCCTCGCGATCCTTATTCATCACCGTATTCAATTCCTTCAACTGTTTATTTCTGTTCTAGCGATCCTTCTCCATTTCCACCTTCCTATTCTCACGATACTTCTCCATTTGCTCCTTCCTCCTTCCTATCCTCACGATCCTTCTCCATTTGCGCCCTCATCACCTCAGCCACCAAAGTCCTCATGGCTTCTATATCCATTGAAATAGTAGAATAAACTGGGCCCACTTTAACTCGAACTCAGCACTAAAATCATCTCGTCAAATACATAATCATTCGTAATTTTAAATCCAGCTTCGGAAATTTCTCCATATTATTATATCAAAATAAACTTTAAAACTTTCTATAAGCTGCCTATTATTGCAATATATATTTCACCAAGGACATACCTAATTTTAACCCGTCACCCGAAATTTAGAAATTTATAATTATAGCTCCTAATTAAATTTTTAGTGCCGGCTGTATTCTCGGATTCATTGGGCTCGAATTTATTTGGCATCACAATTGAATAATGCTAGTAAGTTAAGTCATCCTTCCAGTGCTGAGGTTGATACAACAAGAACAAAGGTTAATATCATCTCAAACTATCTGCACATGAACCTAGTTTACTGCCATTTTGAAAAGATATAAGTTATGAGGTCTACCATTCTCTACCACGAATGTCCAAAATGCCTTTATATTTTCTAATATTGTTATTGAGGTTAATTTCAGCCAGACCTTGTGACTACTAACCATGAATAAATCCACTTGAAGGTTCTACATATTCACCCTTAAACTCATCATTGAGAAAATCATTTCGCTGTTTCCCAGGATTTAACCATATCCTAAATTAGTTAGGTTAGTCTTCTAACATGAGTGACCGTCACGGCTATTGTCCATTTAACTGGACCAGCAACCGTGTTTCATTTGCCTTCTGTATATATTAAAAGTTAAATTAAATTTGTCATTTCTTCTAAAATACTGGTCTAAATATTAGCATCCCATAATATGAGCTAAAGTAGCGCTCCTTTAATATTTGGCCAGTCCAAAAATTCCAATATGGCATTGCCATTATTTTGCGCCCATATTGCAAATGTCAAAGAATAGGAAATGCCGAAAATGCCTGTGAAAATCCTGTGAAAATGCCAGAAATGCCTGTAAAATTGCCAAACACGTTGGGCGCCACGTTGGCCTGGGATACGAAGCCACCACGATAGCAAAGTTCAAATATCCTTGACAACAGATGTGGCAACGCCCAAGGCCTGTGCAGGACTCGAACATACACTTCTCAGCACCCTTGATCTTGACTACTAGATCTTCCGGGGTGGTTTGTCCGAATCTGGAAATTTATATCTAGCTTACAGGCTTAAGGTTGTGGAGGAAAACTCAGGATGCTCTATACTATGGGAAATGAAAGTCTTCCAATATGAACAAACTTAAATTTAATCTCCTTGGCAAGGAATATAAAACTCCAAATAAGATAATATACCGTACATGTTTATATAAGTATTTAAGACCATACTTCGGAGTAGGTGTCTCTCCGAAATACAAAACATTAACCCCAAAATTCTCACATGACGAGATGAATTTTAAGTGTTATTTTTAATTGTATAAACGCATCCACATTATAAGATCTAATGAATTACTGCAATTACGAATGCGTCAGCGAACCCTAAATGACATTCCCTTCGACACTGGGAACTAAGTTACAACTAAACAAGGAAAACACTTGAAGCTGTTTAAGTGGTCAATGCCCCCTTACCATTAACACACAAAAACAATGAAACGAAATTACACACATAATAGAATGGTCCACTACTTGGGACAGAGAATTGCGAACCCAGCATCATTACGTGACTAAAGTCAGAATTTACTCATAATGAATAATCAACTCACAGGTATAAACAATACAGAAACACAAAGAAAGCAAATTAAAAGTACAAAGTCAATCAGTGGTTGTATGAACATATCTCTCCAGGTCAAAGAAAACACGGGAGAATTCATGTTGTTTGTGCCGGGATTTGAATCATGGATCTTGTGCTATCGTAGCTGCTTGCTGAAAGAAAAACCCGAACTTTTTATTTACGATAAGGGGTTCCTATCACCTACATTAATTAATTAATTACCTGGGTCTACGGCCGAACAATTTCCTGGTATATGAAACAAGCATAACACAGTTACATCTCCCTTGTGACAGTAAAATACGATCTTGGTCAAGAGTCTGTCTTTACCCTAGCACGGTTCTTGTCTCAGAAAGCCATACATTTCATACTGACAGCCGGAACAGATGGGAAGCCACGCACACTTAGCCCCTATGGTCTTCATTCATTCATAAGTCCCCTTTAAAAATCTCAACTCTGCATGCTTTAAACTTCTCATTCGACTGAAAACAAATCACACACGCTTTAAACTTCATACAGAAATGTCCTTACCAATAACCTTTTGGTAGGACAAATTAGCCACAAATTTATATAACTAGATCGTTAAAAGGGGCCTTCACGCTATTGAATTCATACTGACACAGAGTCAAGAAATACAGACCGGGATTCATGACCTGAGCACGCCGAGGAATAACAAGGAAACAACACGCGTACACTCAATGATCAGTCATATAATATACATATATATATAATTAAGAAGTGATATAATGGATGCAGAAATATTCTCCCGGAACTGGAGTGTGTATCGTAGAGATAGGATAGGAATGGTAGGAGGGGGAGTATTCATTCTGGTGAAAGAAGAATTTGTAAGCTACGAAAAAGTTAAGGATTAAAAACATGAAATTCTGACTGTAAGGCTCATCTCTAAAGATAATAGGCAACTTGATGTCTTTGGAGTGTACAGACCGGGAAAGTGTAGTGCTGATGATGATTCAGAATTATTTTATAAGATAATCAGCTACGTTGGAAATTATGTGGAAAGGAATGTGACAGTAGCAGGTCATCTCAACTTACCAAATGTCAATTGGGAAGGTAATGCGAACGACAGGAAGCATGCACAACAAATGGCAAATAAGTTAATATGGGAAGGGCAGCTGATTCAGAAAGTCATGGAACCAACTAGAGGGAAGAATATTTTGGATGTGGTGCTGATAAACCCAGATGAGCTCTATAGAGAAACCGAAGTAAAAAATGGTATTAGTGATCACGAAGCTGTTTTTGTCGTAGCTAAAAATAAATGTGAAAGAAAGAACGTATTAAAATTAGGACTATTAGGCAGTACCATAAGGCTGACAAAACAGGCATGAGGGAATTTTTAAAAAGTAACTATGATCGCTGGAAAATGGTAAATAAAAATGTAAACAGACTCTGGGATTGGTTTAAAGCAATTGTTGAGGAATGTGAATATAGGTTTGTACCTTTAAAGGTGGTAAGGAATGGTAAAGATACACTATATTATAACAGAGAAGTAAAGAGATTAAGAAGGAGGTGCAGGTTGGAACGTAATAGAGTTAGAAATGGTTGTGGAAGTAAGAAGAAATTGAAGGAACTTACTAGGAAATTGAATCTAACAAAGAAGTCAGCTAAGGATAACATGATGGCAAGCATAATTGGCGGTCATACAAATTTTAGTGAAAAATGGAAGAGTATGTATAGGTATTTTAAGGCAGAAACAGGTTCAAAGAAGGACATTCCAGGAATCATTAATGAACAAGGGGAGTGTGTATGCGAGGATCTTCAAAAGGCAGAAATATTCAGTCTGCAGTATGTAAAGGTTGTTGGTTACTAGGATAATGTCCAGATAGGGGAGATGAGTAATACTAAAGAAGTATTAAAATTTACCTATGATGAAAATGACATTTACAGTAAGATACAAAAGTTGAAAACTAGAAAAACAGCTGGAATTGATAAGATTTCTGGGGATATACTAAAGGCAATGGGTTGGGATATAGTACCATATCTGAATTACTTATTTGATTATTGTTTGGTTGAAGGATCTATACCAAATGAATGGAGAGTTGCTCTAGTAGCCTCTGTGTATAAAGGAAAGGGTGATAGACATAAAGCTGAAAATTACAGGCCAGTCAGTTTTACAGGCATTGCATGTTAGCTTTGGGAAAATATTCTTTCTGATTATATTAGACATGTTTGCGAAATTAATAACTGGTTTGACAGAAGGCAGTTTGGATTTAGGAAAGGTTATTCCACTAAAGCTCAGCTTATAGGATTTCAGCAAGATATAGCAGGTATCCTGGATTCAGGAGGCCAAATGGTCTGTATTGTGATTGACCTGTCTAAGGCATTTGATAGGGTAGATCATGGAAGACTACTGGCAAAAATGAGTGCTATTGGACTAGAAAAAAGAGTGACTGAATGGGTTGCTATATTTTTAGAAAATAGAACTCAGAGAATTAGAGTATGCGAAGCTTTATCTGACCCTGTAATAATTAAGAGGGGAATTTCTCAAGGCAGTATTATTGGACCTTTATGTTTTCTTACATATATCAATGATACATGTAAAGAAGTGGAATCAGAGATAAGGCTGTTCGCAGATGAATTTATTCTGTACAGAGTAATAAATAAGTTACAAGATAGTGAGCAGCTACAAGATGATCCCGATAGTGTTGTGAGATGGAGGGTGGTATGATGATAAATGGGTTTAAAAGCCAGGTTGTGAGTTTCACAAATAGGAAAAGTCCTCTCAGTTTTAATTACTGCATTGATGGTTTGAAAGTTCCTTCTGGGGATCATCGTAAGTACCTTCGTGTCAATATAAGAAAATACCAATATAATGGTCCGTTATTGGACATTATAAATTTTCCAGCTAACTCATTCTTGGTTGCCTGCGTTTCGCCCTCGTGTGCTAAGTTAGGTTCGTCAGTTGGGACTTAGCACACCACCCAAGACGCAAGGCTAGTGCATACCATGGAGGCCACTGCATAGGCTACTTGAAGCCACCAGCAGTGCCAATGCACTATGAGAGCTATGTCTCATTTTCAAAAATTGATGCCTGCCTGGCCATCAAATGATGTTAATACCAATATAATGGTCCGTTATTGGACATTATAAATTTTCCAGCTAACTCATTCTTGGTTGCCTGCGTTTCGCCCTCGTGTGCTAAGTTAGGCTCGTCAGTTGGGACTTAGCACACCACCCAAGACGCAAGGCTAGTGCATACCATGGAGGCCACTGCATAGGCCATCAAATGGCCAGGCAGGCAGGCATCAATTTTTGAAAATGAGACATAGCTCTCATAGTGCATTGGCACTGCTGGTGGCTTCAAGTAGCCTATGCAGTGGCCTCCATGGTATGCACTAGCCTTGCGTCTTGGGTGGTGTGCTAAGTCCCAACTGACGAGCCTAACTTAGCACACGAGGGCGAAACGCAGGCAACCAAGAATGAGTTAGCTGGAAAATTTATAATGTCCAATAACGGACCATTATATTGGTATTAACATCATTTGATGGCCAGGCAGGCATCAATTTTTGAAAATGAGACATAGCTCTCATAGTGCATTGGCACTGCTGGTGGCTTCAAGTAGCCTATGCAGTGGCCTCCATGGTATGCACTAGCCTTGCGTCTTGGGTGGTGTGCTAAGTCCCAACTGACGAGCCTAACTTAGCACACGAGGGCGAAACGCAGGCAACCAAGAATGAGTTAGCTGGAAAATTTATAATGTCCAATAACGGACCATTATATTGGTATTATAAATTTACTCATTTGGGACAAATATTTTAGGTTCCCTATGGGAATCAACATCTACATCAATATAAGAAAAGACCTTCATTGAGGTAATCACGTAAATATGGTTGTTAATAAAGGGTACAAATATCTGCACATGGTTATGAGGGTATTTAGGGGTTGTAGTAAGGATGTAAAGGAGAGGGCATATAAGTCTCTGGTAAGACCCCAACTAGAGTATGGTTCCAGCATATGGGAACCTCATCAGGATTACCTGATTCAAGAACTGGAAAAAAATCCAAAGAAAAGCAGCTGGATTTGTTCTGGGTGATTTCCGACAAAAGAGTAGCGTTACAAGAATGTTGCACAGTTTGGGCTGGGAAGACTTGGGAGAAAGGAGATGAGCTGCTCGATTAAGTGGTATGTTCCGAGCTGTCAGTGCAGAGATGGCGTGGGACGACATTAGTAGACAAATAAGTTTGAGTGGTGTCTTTAAAAGTAGGAAAGTTCACAACATAAAGATAAAGTTGGAATTCAAGAGGACAAATTGGGGCAAATATTCTTTTATAGGAAGGGGAGTTAGGGATTGGAATAATTTACCAAGGGAAATGTTCAATAATTTTCCAATTTCTTTGCGATCATTTAAGAAAGGGCCAGGAAAACAACAGATAGGGAATCTGCTACCTGGGCGACTGCTCTAAATGCAGATCAGTAGTGATTGATTGATATATTTCTTTCAAATGCAGGGGAGTAGAGGAATTAATATAAAATGCTTCCTTACGGAAAACTCTATCTAAATGGAGGTCGTGGATTCGAGTCCCAGTGTCTACAGCAAATCTGTAGTCATGGAGCTTATGCTACAAACTACTATTACTCGACATTTAAAAATATATCGAGTGGATTTCTGCTTTAAAAACGTGCATTAATTATACTCTATGTCCGACTCGTTGGCTGAACGGTCAGCGTACTGGCCTTTGGTTCAGAGGGTCGCGGGTTCGATTCCGGCCGGGTCGGGGATTTTAACCTAATTGGTTAATTCCAATGGCACGGGGGCTGGGTGTATGTGTTGTCTTCATCATCATTTCATCCTCATCACGACGCGCAGGTCGCCTACGGGAGACAAATCGAAAGACCTGCACCTGGCGAGCCGAACCCGTCCTGGGATATCCCGGCACTAAGATCCATACATTTCATTATACTCTATATACATGCAATGACTATAGGCCTACAATTATATTCCATCACCCTAATCTTTAACCTAATGCACTCACAAAATAAATCTAAAAATATCTATTCTGAAGCTGTAGATCTGATCCGTTCCCAAAATGAATTACACGATCACTGTGAACTAATGATTGAAGTGGAGTAATTACAACGACCTCCTCATAATTTCTTGCAAATTTAACTACTGTACATTAACTCACTCAAAAAGCTCCCTATGCTAAACCCATAGGTATAATAAGAATGCATTCTAATCTAAAATTGAACTATTTACACGCTACGCATTCATAATTACTAATAATGGGTTTCTGCACTTATCTGAATACTTCGATGGGGCCTTCCGCTCGAGCCTCGGGCAGGCCCATCCTGAGAATACTTTAAACCTCCATATCAGCGACGTTCATCATTGGTATACCAGGGGTTCAGAACTGAGTAGCTGTTTCCTGGAACATGGTTGGTATCTCGTTCTCCACGGAATACAGCTGTTGCACCCACACAGAATATTAGCCACTCGTTCATTTAATGTTACAATCACACTTTATGGTGATCTCAGGGCTACGGTCACACACGGAATTTACGCCCGATTATATATTAAATAATAATCACAAACCGTTTTAAAAGTTACAGAAATTATTCTATATTTGTTCGCTCTCAAACACATACAGTAGTGAATTGTTTTCTGAATACGACCTTATATATCTCAAATCATCCCCGCAGAAAGGAACTGATTCTGGCGACGAGTGACGTTGAGGGAGCCCCGTGACTATTTCCCGACGGAATTGGAAAGCGCCTTATTTGTTTAAGACTGGCACAAGACGGCTGACCATAGACTCCTCCCAGAGAGAATATCAATCTATTCCATTGATATTACGAATATCAGTGAAACAGTGCGCTCGGGAGGTAGCTAAATAATTCCATGAATCTTGACTGTATGCAGAAACGAATCCGGTCGTAAACTTTCTTGCAATTATCCAAAGCATCATCCCTGCCTTTGAAGCAATTGCGGGAATCCCCGTGACAAGCCATGTGTTCTGTGTATCGCGTGGGGAAGCTTTCTTTATGTGATAGAATCTCAGCTGCGTAATTTAAATTCCTCGGGATATTTATATTACCCCTTCCGGTCAATCTTTCTTCTTAATTCCGAACAGGCATGTGGTGTCATTAGTTATTCTAATTATAGTGTAAGTCGAGGTGCAAACTTAATCTCACCCCACATTTTCGTCCCGTTAGGTTGGCTCTCCACATAAAATTTCTTTTTTTTTTTTTTGCTAGGGGCTTTACGTCGCACCGACACAGATAGGTCTTATGGCGACGATGGGATAGGAAAGACTTAGGAGTTGGAAGGAAGCGGCCGTGGCCTTAATTAAGGTACAGCCCCAGCATTTGCCTGGTGTGAAAATGGGAAACCACGGAAAACCATTTTCAGGGCTGCCGATAGTGGGAATCGAACCTACTATCTCCCGGATGCAAGCTCACAGCCGCACGCCTCTACGCGCACGGCCAACTCGCCCGGTCATAAAATTTCTGTGCGGAATGTTGGCTATCCGTGATTTTTGCCCCCACAGTATTATCACGTTGTACGCGATCAGGACCTGCCCTCCTCTGTTTCCGTCGCACAGTTATCACTGTCGCACTTGCTCGTTTTGTGGAAATTTCCATGGGTTCAGTGTTCACGTGTCCCCCTCTCGGATCCGAGCGCGCCAAATACAGAACATGTTTAATAACATTTTGAATATATGTGCCTGGGTCATTAATTCCTGGCTCTGATACGGCACAGTATCTTTATGAGTTTTCTGTCTGATTGTGGCATACCTTCCTGAGGTTGAGTATTCCTCTTCCTCCATTTAGATTTGGCAAGTTCATTCACTCAATTACAGAATTAGGATAAGGCGTTCTGTTTGTTTTAAAACATGTCCTCATTTGTTTCGCACAGTCTACTAAATTTGTTTCAGACCATTTAATGATACCAAATGAGCAGATGGGAACAGGAATTGCAAAATATTTTATTGTCTTTACTTTGTTTCCTATATTTAGGAATGGTTTTAAAATGGCTGTGGCTCCCTCAAGGAAAGCAGTCTTAAGTTTCTTTGATGGTTGAGTGACCGATCATTTTACGTTGATGAAATCCCAAGTACTTGTGAAATTCTCCTGTTTCATGATCTTTAATTTTTTCCTTTTCAGAGATCTTAAAGTTTCAAGTTTTCCTTGTTTCATATTAACCGCTCTGCATTTCTCCATTCTGAACTGCATATGTATACCATTCGAGAATCCCTTTCCTATGGCCAGAAACTGGGTATGTTCCTCATTGCTAGTAGCATACAGCTTAAAATCATCCATGTAGTGGAGGTGACTTAATTTGTGGTTTGTTTCAGAATTCGTTTTGTTGTAGCCATCGCCTGTATTATTGAGTGCTCGGCTCAGTGGGTTAGGAGCTAGACAAAACAGCAAGGGAGTGAGGGAGTCACCTTGGAATATTTCTCTCCTGATATTGATTTCCCTCATTTGGATTTGCTGTCCAAGTCAGAGTCATACTGCCCATTTTGACATTGCTGACTGCAGGTAATTAACATTTGCTGATATGCTTTGTACATTATGGGGACTTTCACGAGGTAATCATGTGGCACTGAATTGAAGGCCTTCTTATGGTAAGTATAGGACTGTAGAGATTTTTCTTTTTGTGGGTGGCCTGGGCAACTACCACACTGTCAATTACCAGTTGGAATTTGAACCCTCTGAAGTTCTTGTAGTAGCCGTTTCGTTCTTTTCTCATGATTCCAGTGTTTAGGCAGTGATTGTAGATTGTGGTGGCAAATGTAGATGTGAGTTTCTTGAACAGAGTGGGCAGTCAGTGGTTGGTCTCTACTTGGAGGTTTTACTGGTATATTCATCCTTAGGCAGCAAATAGGTATCAGATGTCTTTATGTTGTAGCCATTGCCTGTATTATTGAGTGTTCGGTTCATTGGGTTAAGAGGTAGACAAAACAGCAGGGGACTACGGGAGTCACCTTGGAGTATTCTTTTCCTGATGTTGATTCCCCTTGTTTATAATTGCCTTCCAAGTCAGAGTCATGTTGTTCATTTCGACATTACTGATGCATCGTCTGGTTTTCAAGGAGATGTTCGTGACGGCATAGGACTTGATGTGTGCTTATGAGGACTTCATACCAGTAACTATGCACTCCGTCTGGACCTGGTGATTTCCAGCCGCTATTTTTTGAAGGATCTCTTTCAAGTCCTTGGGTGTTATTCTCACACATGGCATTTCATTACAGGTCTGGGATCTCATTTTCTCATTAACCAGCCAAGAAGTATCCCTCTGTTAATTTTTAGGATTTTCCGAGACGCTAGACCAAAATGATTGAACTTTGCAACGGCTTGGAACTTTATATTCTGTTCCTTTACTTTCTGTCGGGAGAGATCTATAGAATGATTTATTGTTTGTCTGGTAGATCCTGTTAACCTGCCAACTCCTCCTGCTTTCTCTATATACTTGCAGTCTACTAGAGAGCACTTTCAGCACTTTTATTGAGTCACATTGACAGTGGTGAACTGTTCTGTGAACAGCATTGAAAAGGATAATTATGTTGTGTGTTCATCGTTTTTTCAGTTACCATCGGTTTTAAGAGACACCAGAGTGCTGGAATTTTCCCATCAAATTGGGTTCCTCTATTTGCCAGTAGATCTACTGCCATATGCCACTCATATCTAAGTACTTCCAAATGCCCATTGACTCCATCAGGATTCGATTTCACACCTTTAGAAAACAAGACAACCACCTAACTAACTCCATTACACAGTCGGTCCTTATCGCTCATAAAGTAACTGTTGTTGTTTGAGTCATCAGTCCATTGACTGTGCTGATGCAGCTCTCCATGCCATCCTATCATGTGCTAACATTTTAATTTCTACGTAACTGCTGCATCCTACATCTGCTCTAATCTGTTTGTCATATTCATACCTTGGTATACCCCTACAATTCTTACTGCCTACATATCCCTAAAACAACTGGACAAGCCCTGGGTGTCTTAGGATGTGTCCTATAATTCTATCTCTTCTTCTGGTCAAAGTTAGTCAAATCGATCTCCTATCAACAATACGATTCAGAATCCCTCCATTCGTGATTCGATCTTTCCATCTCACCTTCAGTATTCTTCTGTAACACCACATTTCAAAAGCTTCTATCCTCTTTCTTTCTGGGGTAGTTGTCGTCCATGTTTCACCTCCATACAATGCCACACTCCGGACGAAAGTGTTCAAAACATCTATCTAATTCCTATATGAATATTCGAAATTAGCAATTATTTTTCTTAATCCTGGACAGGTGGCGCTCATTGTTGCAAAATGAGAGGCGGCGTGGTGTACTTTCTGACCACTATGATTGAACTAGCTTTAATAACAATATTACTACTTGTTATTCATCATATATTGATGTATTAGATTTATTAACCCAAGAGAATGACATTTTATCAAAAATAAATGCATAGGCCTATATCCAATAATAATTAGCTTCACAGCATATAAATTAAAAACTTGTCATGCTCAGGAATAATTTTTATTAAACACATTATCTTGCATAATTCAGTTATCAGGCTTAGATTCTGCTAACTACGTAATAACATTCCTGCAGCATATCCCTGGGTGGTGGGGAAGGATCCATCCAAAATAATTACGGTACGCTACTGGAAATTATCCTCTTCGTGACAGTCCATACCTTGGTAAGTTATTCGTTCGCGAGTATAATTTCCCCTGAATTTTTAATTTTCGAGGTTTTTGCAGTTTACAATGAATTGTAACATATCATTCGTGAAAAAAATGCTCGAATCTTCTTCAGGCAATTCTTGCTGCAAGTTTCACTCACGGTAAATGAGTGACAATGTTGTGAATTCGAGTATATGAGTTCTTAGTAGGAGGAACTTTTATCAAGTTTGTAACATCATTCTTTCCTGCTGTAGTCCGAAACCGTTGAGAATGAGGTAAATCATCATCACCAATATTTACTACTACTTCATTACCGCTCTGTCCCCTATCTGTTAGAGTCTACTACTTCTAATAAATTCATCTTCACTCTCACTAAAATTTCTTCTTCCCCCACAGACTGTAAAAGACATAACACCCTTGCCTCATACTTTTGATAAATCATTTCGGCGATAAGGGATTGACTGAATGAATTCCTAACATTATTACAAAATAAGTCTCTGGGTACAGTCAACACTGCTGCTGGTGTATTTCTGACGAACGGGACAGGTGGAGCGGTGTCTAACGAGACACTTCATTGCACACCGCTTGACAATAATCCCTCTTTCTCAGAATGAACACCCTTCACTGCAATTGCCACTGACCTCAGACAAAAGGCAAGGAATGTGGGGAGAGGTATGTGGCAGCCAAGGCCTCCAAGTTAAAAGAGCAATCGAACAAAATAAATTTGCGCCAGGCACAAAATACCCCGCGCCACCACTCCCAGGTTAAAAAAGGCCTTCTTTGCTTGTATTAGTCTGCATTTTATGTCCCCCTTAGTTCTGCCATTGTCACTTATTTTACTACCTAAGTAACAATATTCATCTATTTCCAAGACCTCATTTCCTAATTTAATATTTCCTGCATCACCTGACTTCGTACGACTGCACTCCATTACATTTTTTTACAATATGCTTTACGTCGCACCGACACAGTTGGGTCTTATGGCGACTATGGGAGAGTAAAGGGCTAGGAGTGGGAAGGAAGCGGCCGTTTCCCTGGTGTGAAAATGGGAAACCACGGAAAACTTTTGTTTTGGACTTATTATTTATTTTCGTCTTGTACTTCTTACCCAAGACTATATCCATACCATTCAGCAATTTCTCCAGATCTTCTGCAGTCTCAGATAAAACAACAATATCATCAGCAAATCTCAGGGTTTTGATTTCCTCTCTTTGGATTTTGATTCCCTTCCCAAATTCTTCTTTGATACCCATTACCGCCTATTCTATATAAACATTGAAGTGGAAAGGGACAAAATGCAACCTTGCCTCACTCCCTGTTGGATTGCTGTTTCTTTTTCAAAGCGCTCTATTCTTATCACTGAAGACTGATTTCTGATGATTCTTCGTTCTCGGTACTTGATCCCAATCACTTTCAGTATCTCAAAAGTTTGGTCCAATTAACATTATCAAGTGTCTGTTCAAGATCTACGAATGCCATGTATGTGGGCTTGTCCTTCTTAATTCGATCCTCTAAGATCAACGTAAAGTCAAGATTGCTTCACGTGTTCCGACATTTCTTCTGAAGCCAAATTGATCTTCTCCCAATTCAGTTTCAACTTGTCTTTCCATTCGTCTGTAAATAATACATCTTGAAATTTTGCAGGTGTGAGATACTAAACTAATGGTGCGGTAGTTTTTACACTTGTCAGCACCGGCTTTCTTGGAAATAGGTATAACAACAATCTGCCGAAAATCGGATAGCACTTCTCCTGTCTCATACATCTTACACACTAACTGGATTAACCTTGCCATGCTGGTTTCTCCTAAGGCAGTCAGTAATTCTGAGGGGATGTCATCAATTCCAGTAGCCTTTTTCCTATTTAGTTCTCTCAAAGCTCTGTCAAATTCTAACCTCAAAACTGAGTTTCCCATTTTAGCAGCATCAACAACCTCTTCTTGTTCCAGAACCTTATCATCTACTTCTTTACCTTGATACAGCTGTTGGATATGTTCCTGCCATCTTTCTGCCTTGTCTTTTTTCCCTAGAAGTGATTTTCCATCTGAGTTCATAATATTCATACACCTAGTTTTCCTTTCTCCAAAAGGCTCTTTGATTTTCCTGTATGCCACATCTACCTTTCCTAGGGCCATACAGCCTTCAACATCTTTGCACTTCTCCTTCAGCCATTCTTCCTTAGCTGTCCTGCACTTCCTACCCACTTCATTTGCCTGTATTCCTTTCCGCCCTCTTCATTTTTTGCATTCTTATACTTTCGTCTTTCATCAGTCAGGTCTGTTAACTCCTGAGTTATCCATTGATTCTTAGTTTATCTTTCCTTTCTTCTTAATACTTCTTCAGCAGCCCTAGAGACCTCATTCTTCAAGACTGTCCATTCTTTCTCTAATGTTTCCTTCAGCCTGTTCATATAGTCCTTGTGCAACAAGTTAACAGTCCCTCACACTCTTTTCTATCAGTTTGTTTAGATCCCATCTCCTTACATCCCTTCCTTTCTCCAATTTCTTCAACTTTCAGATGACATTTCATAACCAACAAATTGTGGTCAGTGTCCACGTCTGCTCCTTGGAAGTTTTGCAATCCAGCACCTGGTTTCTGACTCTTTTCCTAATCATAATGAAGTCTATTTGATACCATCCAGTGTCTCCAGGTCTCGTCCACGTATACAGCCGTCGTTTGTGGTGTTTAAACCAAGTATTAACAGGGACTAAATTATGATAGATGCAGAATTCAACCAGCCGACTTCCTCTTTCATTCCTTGGTCCCAATCCGAATTTTCCTACTGTATTACTTCCTCTTCCTTGGCTTACCACTCCATTCCATTCTCTCATCACAATCAGATGTCCGACTCATTGGTTGAATGGTCAGCGAATTGGCCTTCGGTTTAGAGGGACTCGGTTTGAATTCTCGGCCTGGTCGGGGAATTTAACCTTCATTGGTTAATTCCAGTGGCCCGGGGGCTCGGTGTTTTTGCTATCCCCAATATCCCTGCAACGCACACACCAAACATAACACTATCCTCCACCCCAGTAACACACAGTTGCCTACACATGGCAGATCCCGCCCACAGTCATTGGAGGGTCTGCCTTACAAGGGCTGCACTCGGCTACAAGTAGTCACACGATATTATTATTATTATTATTATTATTATTATTATTATTATTATTATTATTATTATTATTATTATTATTATTATTATCACAATTAGATTCTCGTCACCTTTTACATATTCCATTAAATCTTCCATCTCTTTATATATTCTTTCGATTTCTTCATCAACTGCTGAACTAGTAGGCATATAGACCTGCACTATTGTGATGGGCATTGGTTTGGTGTCTATCTTGACAACAATAATTATTTCACTATGCTGGTCATAGTAGATTAATTGCTGCCCTATTTTCTTACTCATTCTTAAACTAACACTTGCATTTCCCCTGTTGGATTTTGTGTTGATAATTCTGTAGTCACCTGACCAAAAATCCTGCTCTTCCTGCCAACGTACTTCACTTATACCAAGTAACTTAATCTAACTTTAGTCTATCCATCTCCCTTTTCAGATTCTCTAACCTACCACAATGATCCAAACTTCTAACATTCCACGCTCCGACTCGCAGAATACCAGTATCCATCTTTATGATGATTGCCTCCTCTCGCGTAGTCCCCACTCGGAGATTCGAATGGGGGACTATTTTACCTCCATAATACTTTACCTGGGAGGAAGCCATCATCAGTACATCATTAATACAGAGAGAGTTGCATGTCCTTGGGAGTTAGTTATGGCTGTCGTTTCCCATTGCTTTCAGTCGTGTACTGTAGCAGGGTATCGATACAGCTAAGCCATGCTGAGTATTACTAAAAGGCCATATCAGTAAATCATTTAGACTGCCACCCTTGCAACTTCCGAAAGGCTAATACACCCATTTCAAAGAACCATTAGTTATCCTAGTCTCTCGACAGATACCCATCCGATATGTTTGCGCCTGCAGCTCGGCTATCTGCTTCACTGGGCCACGCAAGCATCCCCACCGTGGCAAGGTCAC
The DNA here is from genome assembly GCF_040414725.1 of Anabrus simplex. Taxonomy (NCBI): domain Eukaryota; kingdom Metazoa; phylum Arthropoda; class Insecta; order Orthoptera; family Tettigoniidae; genus Anabrus; species Anabrus simplex. The sequence continues at coordinate 945,356,377 of NC_090266.1, read as the reverse complement.
ATGGTTCGCAGGAAAGGCATAAAGTAACTATCAAAGGAAAATCAGAATATTCCAATCGTGATCTCAGATGCATTATAGACACAGGTAATACATTGAATAATACCGGCTGTGGTCAGTCTGAATTTGGTAGGGAGGGCGAACGCAGATACTTACCCAGTGCAGTACTACAACACTGAGGACGTAGAGAGACGTTCTCTTATTACATTAAGAAAACTCAGTCGGTATATTTAGCTGCAGCACCATTATCTTTTAGCCATACTCGCAGTCATCCCAGTCTGATGGCAAGCAGCTGTCACTGATTAGCACGCCAAATAATATGTGAAAATAAAGTGAGCCATTATGTGGTTTACATCTCCAAATTTAAAAAAAAATGTACCCTCATATAGTACAACATTCAAATCAAGTGGATAGGCATGGCGATTTCCGCCAGTAGGCAAGTCAAATTCTGTACAATGAAAAATGGCTATATATTTTAAACGATCTCATGAGTGCTAGAATTTTTCCTGAAAAGGGCTTCTTTAATACGCCAGTAAATCCAAATGGTGTCTCTTGCATTTAAACACAATCTAATGGTAACCGACTGTGCTAGGATTCGAGTGAAAATAATGTTATATGTTTAACATCAATTGTTACTGTTAACATTTTTAAGAGATTCCGATGAGTCAAAAATTTGCCCTCTATGAGTTCTTTCAGCTGCTGAATATTAAGGTCTACGATGTCTGTCAGTTCGTTGGGGGTTAACTCCCGTATTTTGAGTGGTTGAATAATTTTCTGAACTTTTGACCAGTTTTTAAATTCTTCTTCTTCTTCTTCTTCTTGTGCTGAGAGAGACATCCTAAATTTGGCCTGATGGTTTCCACTTTTTCCATGATTATTCTCATCCATGGAGGATCATTATTACAAACCCAGCTGGATCGAGTTTTCTAAAGCTCTCTCTTTAGTCCCAAGGATCTAACTACTACGACAACAAAGCAGTAAACAGTGCAATAGAGCTCTGCAATGGAGTACCATTCTTGGATGTTCTGAGGGAGCATGTGCACATTTAGATGTTCAAAGAGTTCTTTCAGTCAGAACATGGGGAGTAGATGTCTTGCTGTTGGGTCAGTATCTCTGAATTCAATCCATGCAGTCTAAAATTTGCACTCTAATTCGTGGAACTTCTGAGGAGTTCGCATACTTGTTTCGCTACCATGAAGGACACGTGGCACTTCTTGGTTCATTATTTGAAATTCATTGTCAACCTTTCCTCTGTAAAATTCTTTGACTGACTCGTGCTCAACAATATTCAGTATGGTGCTTGGGAGAAGGTTGCTTGTTACGGTTGCTCTTTTCCTGTTGAGCAGGTTTCGTTCTGTCACAGTGTTTCTAAGGTGTGATACAGTGCAGTGAACAACAGATGAAATCTTTCCCTATAACCTCTTTCCTCTTCTTGCACATTCCTAGATCGATAAAAACAATGCATTATATCTTCATTCATTTCTTTAGACCACTTAATCCATTGCCTTACTTTACCAGCATTAGTGGTCAGTTGCACATCTGCAGTTGAAACATGTATGGCTGGTACATTCGGTGGAGTTGTTGGGGGTACTGCTCAAACTCGCATCAGCTGTAGATTTTTTGGATCTTGCCTATTCAGCTATTGACCATTGTTGTCTCATCTGCTGTCACATCCAGCACCGGCTCCGCATGTGCCGTCGTATTCCCCAGGCAACTACCTTTCCTCCGAGGCTCTTGTGTTACTTCGTGTCTCCATATTTCAAGGGTGTGCCTTTTATAACCACAGCCATATCTCATATTTCACCTGCCTCTTACGTAGCACATAGACACTGTTAGCAGCTGCCTACTGCGTATCTGATACTGAAAGGGTGATTTTGTTTCAGGGTTTGCCTTCCACTTGAAAGGTTGCCTTCTCTTCAGTTAAAGAGTCCTGTCTACCCCGCCCTTTTAAGGTGCTATCCTCTGGGCCCGAAGGAACTGGGACTGCTGAGGGCAGGGGCACCACTTCCTGAGTTTGACTGCTCTTATGGGAGTCCCCTCCTGCCGCTACCCTTTATTATTATTATTATTATTATTATTATTATTATTATTATTATTATTATTATTATTATTATTATTATTATTATGGGATTTATTTAGAAATGCATGAGATAAATGCCTATTGAAAGGCGTAAGGAACTATTACATGACAACACCAACAGAATCACTTGATACACTATTTTATATCAGTCTCTATTTATGGGAAACCGCTTCACTCTTGCTTTCTTAGAGTTTTTATAATTTCCAGTACCTATTGGATATAGCACTCCCACACTTGGCCATTCTACATGTCATCTGACCTTAATGACTGGTACCCTTCCTGCCAAGGTTTCATGAATTCGGCACACGTGGATGTCTTCTTTGGACTCTCATGATCACCCTCTCGTAGGACATCGTAGGTGTTGTTGGGTTTCTTTTTAACTACTCTGTATGGACCTAGATATTTGATTTTCATTTTGATGCCTGGAACCACTTGAGTTCACTTTGCAGCCACCAAATCATCTATCCGATACGGACGTGCAGGTCGTTGATGTCGGTTGAAGTTTTCTCGATTCTCTCTTTGGATTTTCAGGATTTGACTCTTCGCTTGTTCTTGCAGGTGATCTCTGTGCTCCTCGAAGTTCTCTACCAGTTCTTTGCAAATGATTCATTTATTCTGATGTCGGTTTTATTGCGCATTCTAACTTCCGTCAGAAGCTCAAAGGGAGTCCTGTTGATGCTTCTTTGATATGATGAGTTTATGGCTCTTTGTACAGCCTCAACATACTTATACGACTTTGTCGGTTTCTCATCTGACATATTAGCCAAGATCGGTGTTACTATTGAATTAATCCTTTCTACTTGTCCGTTGGCACGCGGTAATCCAGTAGTTATCAGCTTATGTGAAATGTTCTCAGACTTACAATATTCTTCGAACTCCTTTGAAGTGAACGCTGATCCTCAATCAGAGATTATCTGCGCTGGATTCCCGAACACTGCCTTCTGTAACACTAACTCCAGAAGTTGTGGACTTCATAGGATAAAGCCATACAAACTTCGTAAATCCATCTATGACTGACAATATTTCTTTGTAACTCTTGTGTGTTGACTTCAGTGGTCCAAGATGATGAATGTGGTAGGTATATAAACGTAGACATTCCTTGAAAAGTGGGTGTAGTAATCCTTCTTGTTTGCCGACTTTTCGATTGATCAAAATGCATCTTACAAAATCGGCTACGACACGCTCTACCTTTCTATTGAGGTCTGGAATTTAAAACTCTTCGTTGACGGCGTCTTCAGTTCTTTTAACAGAGAAATGCGCCTTCTCGTGGGCGTTCTTGATAACCTCTTCTTGCATGCCGTTTGGTAAAACTAGCACTTCTAGACCTTCTCGGAGTATGAACAGCATATCATCTCGGATCTTGAAGTCCTTGTATGGTCGTTCTTTGAGTAATTCCCTAATAGCTTTGAGTCCATCACCTTCTCTTTGTGCCTTTTTCATTCTGGCAATCAATCCATCGGATACAGCGTATAGGACAGGATGTCGGTTTAAGGCGTCAACATGCAGAAATCTACTTCCACTGCGGTGTACTATTTTATATTGAAACTCTTCTAGCATTAAAGCCCATGTTGCTACTTTCGGGGTTAAGTCCTTTTTGTGCATAGTCTTCTGGAAGGCACCACAATCTGTAACAATAGTGAAATTAACACCCAGCAGATATACCCTAAACTCACTGAGTGCTGTGATAATAGCCAGAACTTCCAATTAATAGCTGCATGTTTCTCTTCTTGTGGGGTGGTCTTCTTACCCACAAAATTACTGGATGAAATTTATCGTCATTAGGAAGTTTTTGAAGGAGAACAGCCCCATAACCATGTTTACTGGCGTCGACATGAAGTTCTGTTTCATAAGAAGGACTGAAGATGCTTAAAACTGGTTTGTTGCAAAGTGATTCCTTCAACTTTGTGAATGCAGTCCTCTGTTCTTGCTCAAACTTGAATTCGACATCTTTCTCTTCAGCAAGTCGCTTAGTGGTCTTGCTATTATAGAATAGTTCCGGATGAACTTTCCGAAGTATCTAGAGAGGCCTAGGAAACTCTGGACCTCTTTTACAGTTGTTGGCTCCGCGAAGTTCACGACAGCGGCAGTTTTCTCTGACGAAGGATATATTTGAACATTTTCGACTAGATGTCCTAAAACTTTAATACTAGTCTTAAGGAAGTTCTATTTCTTCTTATTCAGTTCCAGCCCATATGTTTTAGCTGTATCCAACACGAGCTTCAAACGCTGTAATGCTTCACTGTTGTCCTTAGCAGGAATTATAATGTCATCCATGTAGATCAATACTACTCCTTGCACCACTAGGGGACGGAATGCAGAGTTTATAAATATTTGGAATACAGCAGGAGAACTAAGTAATCCAAAAGGTGTCTTCGTGAATTGGTACTGACCTGAGTGTGTTACGAACGAGGTGTATTGTCCACTTTCTTCCTCAACAGGAACGTGGAAAAATCCATTCCTTAAATCCAGAGTGCTAAACACAGTTGATCCTTGTAACTTATACAGCAGATCTTCTATGAGCGGAAACGGATATGGATCTTTTACAACACCTTTGTTCATTCTGCGATAATCAATGCATACTCAAGGTGATCCGTCTTTTTTCTTTACTACCACAACTTGACTAGCGTTTTCCGATGAACTGGGCTCAATGAATCCCTGCTCCAACCAATCCTTCACTTGATTGTCAACAATGGATTTCCCAGCCTTGGTCTTCTGGAAATTGGTTCGTCATCTTTCAATGTGATTTTCAACTTCACCTCCGATTCGCTGATTTTCTCAGGCTCATAGTTACTAATAAGTTGCTCAATTTCTTTCTTGTATTCCCTTGTAACATTTTCATTTATGTTCAGCGTTTCTTCTTCAGTCACATCTCTACTCAGAAGATACATGCCGGCTGATGTTTCCCTTCTTCCATTCATATAAGGTTTTTCTTTTGTTATACGGATACTTTTTCTATTGATAGTCATTTCTGCTAGATTTAAAAGCTCATTCTCTCTAATCACTGGTAACATGTTTGTTGTGTCTCTGGATACTACGTACATATCAAATTCAAATATATGTTCCTCTATTTGATTTTTGTGCGAAAATATCCTCGCGGCGAAATTACGATTTCCCCGAAATCAGCGTAATAACAGTGAGCCAATGTCTTCATACATATCCTCGCCAATGAGGTTAAGTTGACATCTAGTATCTAACAATGCTTCGGTTGTTTTGGGACCAATATGAATTATCTTCATGTGCCTCAATGTACTCGAGGCACACCTAACTGGATTATTCTATCTTCCTGTTTTGCCTTGGATGGGCAGACGACTGACTTATGACCAAACTTCTTGCAGCGGAAACATTTCAAATCCTTTCCTTTGGATGAGCAACTAGCTGACTTATGCCCGCTTCCCTGCAATTAAAACATTTTGAAGATACTGGTCTCTCTTTCTTTCCGTAAGGTTTATACTCGAAGGACCCTCTCTGCCGGTGATCTTCTTTAACAGTCTTTTAGATTTTTGGCACCATATAGAATTATAATGTTTCCAGAATCATCACCGATACCATCAATAACATATTGGAAGTGAAAGTCGTTATCAGTATCACCCCTGCTTGAGATTTCCTTCATGACCAAAAAGTATTCCTCTAATGATTCGTTCTTCTGTTTCTTACGCTTACTGAGTAATTTATGGAGCTCTGCACTGGTCGTCTTTGTATCAAACTCTTCTTTTAGTGCTTCTCATAATTTACACCATAATGAAATTCCTGTTTTACTCTGAATGAAAAGATTAGCCTGACCTCTCATCGATTCTTGGCGAACAATAGCATCTGCATTTCATTCCAGCCCATAAACGTTGCCATTTCCCCAAGGTCCACTATCCATTACCTAATGGGGTAACTTCCACCGCCATCAAAGGGTCGTATGGAACTTGTGATAGTACATATATCACACCCTCGCACTATATGTAGAAGTGGGAGATATTATTGTCAGTATTCGATTTATTTTATTATCATTATTATTATTAATATTAATATTATCAACATTTCAGTTGCATATTTTGTCATTAATATTTGTAAGCTGGGAGATCTCCATATGTGGTATGAGTAATTTGTTTGTACAATGCTATATTGAACTTGGAAACTTTGCATGAGTCATGTATTTGATGAGATGGACTTCTTGTTGTAGTCGGGAAATTCTATGAATCATGTGAATAGCCCAGAATCACATGAGCTTGTTGATGTTGTAGTCGGAAATCTCCGATGAGTCATGTGAAACACCCTAGAGTTTGTTTGTGTCTTGGGACCATGAAAAAGTTCATGGAGTGGCCTTTACTACAGGATAGACTCATGATTGGCTGGCCAGGATCAATCTAGACGTATCATGTGTGAGAAAGGGGAATGCTGATGTCTATTTAGCATGTAATCAAACGGCGGGAAGAACACACTGTACGGGAATGAAGTAGTACTGACACACGACAGGGAGTGGAACTGGATATACGGTACTGGAGTGCCACTGCTGCAATATACTGGAGTGGGTTTGAAACGTTCGTGGAACGTAGTCTTGTGTTCGTGGAAAGTGGCTGACCGACAAATTGTGGAGTGCTTACGCATTGGGTATTGTAGCACTTGTGGCGGCCTTGTATTATATGTTGGTGAAAGCTATCTCAGACTTTCCATAATTGATGTTCAGGAACGTCAAGCGTGTGTTGCTCAAATGTATATATCTTTATAACAAGTGTTAGACTCAGTGAACTCAGTATTATGAGGTACAGTATCTGTGTGATATTATAAGTGCCGATTATGAGAATCGGCAAGTCGTGTTGATACAGACACAGTGAAGGGTACTTATCTATATATATGTACATTGTTCAACGGACTAACCGCATATGGTGGCTTAAGAATATAGTTAGTTATTTTAGAATCAGTGGCGTTATTGATGAACCTAGGTGCAGTTCCTACCTATTTAGTCGTTTTCAGCAGGTTAGGTAATGCCTGTACCAGATGTACCAGTACGCAGCATATGTACACGACCTGGGAAATAAAGAATTATCATGCTCTATCTAAATTCGGGGGATCCATCCTGTGAACTCTGGAGCCCATACTGCGAACATTTCGATTAATTATTTTTATTAATTTAATTTATGTCAAGCATTTTATTAAGTATTTGAGTAATTTTATTTATTCAGTTATTTATTTATATATTTTTATTTATGATATTTTATTATTATTTATTAGTATTCACAAATAAGTTTCAAACTTTCAACATCTCGAAACGTTAGGGCAAATTAATGACGATCAACACTCGCTCTTTGCTGACGTGGTGTGTACCGAGAACTTAAGGAATGACAGCCGCGTGCGTAATTATGATAATTGTCACTCACTTCTTCGACGTCATCATCTTCATCTTCACCGTCGGCCTGTTGTTCATTTCCTCCATCTTAAAAACAAACTCATGTCTGAGAGGTGATCAAGGATTCGTTGCATTAACTCATCAATAATTCCTTCATAACTGAGACACTACATGTTACTTATTGTAATCAAATCACGCTCCTTAAAGTTGTCTGCACGAAACTTACTATATTATTGAAGTCATCAGTATCTCTAGAATGTAAGAAACCACTATAATCCCTGAGCTTTTTTCGATTTTGCCTGTCCGCTTCATTGCCATAAATTAGTTCATGAAATATTCTAACAGTACCAACTGGAGCTGTACATATATATTTTCGGAGATATTCTCTAACTAACCCAGCTTACACACTTTCAGGTTAAAGTACACTACCTAACACTAACACAGATTACCGGCTCACTTCCTATCGAATTTCTCAACAGCAGCCTTTACCACGAATAAATCACACATAACCTTCCTCTAACAAATGAACAGATGGCACTCAAACGTTTCGACGTCGTTAGATCGTAGCATATCGTATATCGTATTTTTTTTATTTTCTTATTTTGTAGTTTCCACGGCTCCGGCTCGTCCACCTTAAACTTCGTAACGCCATCTGCTTCAATCCAACAAAATTTGAATCACCCTAGAACACACGTCTTTTATTACTATTTCGTTCGTCGTACAATCTCCATCTGCTCCATCGAAGGTTATAGCTTCATTTCGCGGTGCGTATTAACATTTCTTCCGCGATCCCGGACGAGAAATGCATGGGAGAAATGACTATTGAAATACCTAAGATACTATTACATGACAATACCAACAGAATCATTTGATACAATCTTTTATATCAGTCTCTGATAATGGGAAAACCGCTTTTCTCTTGTTTTAGAGCTTGTATAATTTCCAGTGCTTACTGGATATATTATTATTATTATTATTATTATTATTATTATTATTATTATTATTATTATTATTATTATTATTATTATTGGTATTCATTAAATTTTATCTTTATCTAGCTCTGTTCAACTACTACAATGATGATGCTAATAATCATCTTTTTAAACATAATGTAATATTTCTAACATTAAAGCTTTTCATAGAATCAAATGCAATGCCCTTCTTCCTCTTCCTGGCCTTTTCAAAATTATTTTGGGTCGGAGCTACATGTTGATTTGGCCCAGTTTCATGGCCTGATGCCCTTCCTGATGCCAAACTTATGTGGAATGATGTATTCACTAATACGTATCACTGTTATGGTTGGTAGTGCGATGCGTTGTGTGTATACTGAGAACAGTGTATTAAGATGAACACAAACAGCTAGCCTTCAAGCCAGAGAAATTAACCAGGCACGACCAAAATCCCCGAATAAGCCAGAAATCGTACCTGGTACCCTCTGAACTGTGTCGCTGACCATTCAGACAACAACAAGTACAAAGTAACGCACCTGACAAAATCGTAAGCAATGTAACGACAACAAATTCGATTAGCCTGGCATATATTTTAGAACTAGCAGTTACCCGCGGCTTCGCTCGCGTCGATTATGTATTTTGATGAAAGTAATCGTTCCTCGGCACTGTACTTACGAGGGAACACATAGATGTGTTTCACTCGGATTCGGTTGAAACTTGGTAGGAATATTCGTGGGAGGCAGTAGAATGCTAAGATGAAAACTGCATGTCCCCAGCGCAAGTTTAAACGCCAAAATAGAACAAATAAATAGTCGTAAAATTAGAAGTGCCGCGGGAGTATCGGGGTTTGGCGGAGCGGTAGGGAGGAGCAAAGTAGCGGACGTGAGCCGACCGGGCTGTGTCGAGCTGCGCCAGTAGCCAGGCAGCGTATAGTTAGCGCGTTCCCCTTAACTTCCCGATTAGATGTGCAAAACGTAAATATGAAAACAGCACATGAAACAAGTGTACAAAGGACGATGTTCGAACAACGATTCCAATAAGGTTTGAGGAATTCACGCCCGAGTTCTTGTTACTCGTTGTAATTAGTGCAATAGTGATTGTTTACAAAAAAGTGTACAGGGCACAGATACTGTGTGCACCATGCACACCTTACAGCGCTGTCGCTTTCACAAGTATTACATTGATTATAGGAAGGCTCTTCTTTGAAATAATAATCGACTGGATTAACAAATTGTGAAGGTTTCTTGTTAACATAGCCACATTTGTATCAACTGTACTGCCACATGCTACGAAAACGCGGAGAGGAGAATTTTCCTTTTTTTTTTTTTGCTATTTGCTTTACGTCGCACCGACACAGATATGTCTTATGGCGACGATCGGAGAGGAAAGGCCCAGGAAGTGGAAGGAAGCGGCATTTGCCTGGTGTGAAAATGGGACACCACGGAAACCATCTTCAGGGCTGTCGACAGTGGAACTCGAACCCACTATCTCCCGATTACTGGATACTGGCCGCACTTAAGCGACTGCAGCTATCGAGCTCGGTGAGAGGCGAACTGGTCAAAGATTGCACTTTTAAAATGTTGTTCCTTAAATGTACCTTGATGTCTAACGAGTTTAACAAAATTAAATCGTAAAAATTCGTATAAATTGCTTCCAAATGCGGAAGCCCAAAACATCTAACGGCTGGATAAGTCTAGTGGCTACTTTCGGAATTGTTTGAACATTAATTATTTTCTTACTCCCAATTTTAGCATTTAAAATATTTCTTCTTTCTGTCCGGTCCAGGAATCGAGGACTAAAACACTGTACTCTGGTACTAGCTCACAATAAATATCCCGTAACCATTTCTGTACAAGTTCTTTGGTCAGTTTCCAGACTTTGAAGGCAAAGTGTACACATTTGATGCGGTAAATAGTTTTTTTCTATATTAGGACCAAATTTGCCATTTTTTTCTTTCAACACCACTAGCAACTTCGGCAGGTGTTGTCCATGTGCCGAAATTATTGGCTGCATTGTGTAGCTATGAGTTAGTGAATTGATAGATTGTGCTTCCGCTAATTCGACTTTTTCTCCTCGTTCATTATGGGTCCTACCAGAATGGAACTCTTAATGAAAACCAGACTGATCAGTATTAAACACGCACTCTGGACCGTGACTTTCTATTAAATGCGACACTTCTTCAACAAACAGTGTCGCGTTACAATTAGTATCTTCTTGTTCAAATTGGTAGTTTTTAGATACGAATTTGCAAATTTTTCTTGATCCAATTTTGAATTTCTTTTAAAAACTCATTACCCAGGAAGGAGACGCTCGAAACGTGTCGTAGTTAACTAGACGAGCGTACTTTAAGGCCCATTTTTAAATATTTATATCGTGAACAATTTTGTTTCGTTGTCTACTTTCTTTGAACTTTTGATAAGTCTTCTTCGTAACAAATTAATTTTTTCTCCCATTGTGCCACCGTTTTCCAGTTGTTGCTTCCACCTGTAAAGCTCTTGCCGGAACTATAATTTACAAAACCTGTGTTTCACTGATGCGAAGCTCCTCTGTTTCTCACCTTTGTTTCGCCAATATTCGACGACCTTCTTCTTATAAGTTATTGGGATTAGGCATCGTTCAGCCGTTGATGTGGATGCAGGGTTAGGAGCAACATTTTTGGAGACGAGGTCAAATAACGGTGTTTCAATATTGTCTTCCTCGAAATCAAAGTCATCATGTGACATATACAATGTGCCATCCAGTTCCAGTGTCATATCGGTATCCAAGACCCTGTCGGCAATTAGATCTGTAAAACGGAGACAAGAACGCAATTCCTGTGAACGCTTGTTTTCCTCGTAAAAGTAAATATATATAAATACATTGATCTACTTACGATATAATTCCAATCCCAAATTCCTTTCATCTTCAGAAAATGGGGTGTCTTTTTTGTCATACTCTGCAAAACAATTCTGAAGGCACACTACTACATTCCACGGATTGAATGACTTATGTAGTGGGCGTTTTCTTTGTATCTAGGTGTAAAAAATCAATTATTACCATACATGGTTAAAGTAAATATACAGTCACCATTCATAAAAATGACTATAAGAACGTCAGATTTTACCTGTCATTGTAAGAACGTTGTCTCATCGGACGATTAATCAGTGTGCACCTCTTGATCTACTTTGACGTTTCTAATCGGGAAGATACGAGGTAAGTGCGAAGTGCGGTGTAGTAAAGAAGAGTGGCCGGGAGGGTGGGGGTGGGTGGTCATTCATTCGACTCGAGCGAACAGCCCGACTGTACGCTGCTCACGTCCGCTGCTTCGCTCCTCCCTCCAACTCCGCCACACCCAGATACTCCCGCGGCACTTTTAATTTTACGACTATTTATTTGTTCTATTTTGGCGTTTAAACTTGCGCTGGGGACATGCAGTTTTCACCTTAGCATTCTACTGCCTCCCACGAATATTCCTACCAAACTTCAACCGAATCCGAGTGAAACACATGTATGTGTTCCCTCGTCACACATTATCTGAAAATCCCTAAAGTATAAAATCTCACCGAAAAATAGAGCTTCATTTACCCCAGAAACTCTTGTAAATCACGTTTGAGGTATTGCTTTTCGGGGCTAAGACGACCATGCGACACAGAACTGTACATGTGAGAAACAGTCTTGTCTCAAGTCGAAAAATATACGTTTCCTTATTTTTAAAGAAGATTCCAAATACCAGTTGCCATAACTGTAATATTTTCATTTTTTTTATATATATGCATCCTCATAAAAAATAATTCAACTCAATTTTCATCTTCCTTTCACACCCGTTAAATGCCTTTTCCGAAAACAAAAACGTACCTGTTCCTGTATTTTTAAAGGACTTTCCAAATACCAAATTTCTTGTCTCTCAAGTGTTAGGTTCTTGACATATACTGTAGATATACCGGTATTTATTTTAAAAATTCACCCGCTTTTACAATTCATTTCAGCCCCTTAAATGGATTTTCCGAAAGCAAAAATTACGTGTTTCATTATTTTTAAAAGAGATTACAAATACCAGTTTTCACGTCTGTATGTCTGTAACACCTTCAGTTTTAAGAGATATAAGTATTCTCACGAAAATAATTCAAATTCTTCTTCGCTTCCTTCCACCCTCTCCCCCCCTCTTACGTGAACTTCCCGATAAAAAAAGTACGTGCTTCTTTATTTTTAAAGGAAATTCAAAATACCAACTATCACGTCTGTGACAGCTTCAGTTTTTAATATATAAGTATCCTCATGCACGGAATTCTTCTTGCTAGCTTGCTTGCTATGGGCTTTACGTCGCACCGACACAGATAGGGGCACGGAATTCAACTCTTTCTTTACTTATTTTCAAACCCCCTTAAGTCGATTTTCCAAAAACAAAAAAAACCATGTTCCTTTATTTTTAAAGAAGATTCCAAATAGCAATTTTCACTTCTATAACGTCATTAGTTTTTGAGACATAAGTATCCTCATACAAAGAAATCAACTAATTTTTCAATTCATTCACGCCCTCTCCCCCGTAAGTGGATTTTCCGAAGACTAAAGAATAGGTATTTCTTTACTTTGAAGGAAGATTCCAAATACAAATTTTCATGTCCATAACATATTCAGTTTTTAACATGTAAGTATCCTCATAACAATAATTCAACTCCTTTATCAGCCGCCCCCAGACTCGCCTCTTAATGTGATCACCACACCCCCACACAAAAATGCGTGTTTTCTTTATTTTTAAAGGAGATTTCAAATACCACTTTTCACATCTGTAACCTTCATTTTTGAGACATAAGTTTCTCCATAAAAATAATTCAATTTTTTCACTTCCTTTCACTCTCCCACTTAAGTGAATTTTCCGAAGACAAAAAGTACGTGCTTCTTTATTTATAAAGGAGTTTCCAAATACCATTTATCACGACTGTAACATCTTCAGTTTTTGAGATATATGTACCCCCATAAAAAATACAATTCATTTTCACCCCATCCTCTGCCCGTTAACTTCATCCCCCCACCAAAATACGTGTTTATTTTTAAAAGAGATTCCAAATTACAATTTGATTTACATTGCTCCAACATAGATAGATCTTATGGCTATGATGGGATAGAAAAAGGCTTCGAGCAGGAAAGAAGCAACCGTGACCTAAATTAAGGTAGAGCTCCAGCATTTCCCTGGTGTAAAAATGGGAAAACGTGGAAAACCATCTTCAGGGCTGCTAACAAAAGGGTTCAAACTCGCTGTCTCCCAAATGCAAGTTGACAGCTATGTGACCCAAACCACGCAGCCATCCATTCGATCTTCTTTGCTAAACATTGATGATTAGCTTGATGGAAATGTGGAGCTTTCAAAAAAAAGGAATGCTCTAACAGATAACGGCCAAAACCACATGCTATAGTTCTCTGTCACTGTCTCCCAGTCTTAATACTGTAGTTATGGGAGGCATCAAATTCAACTAGACCTCCAAAGCGATGCTTGGAAGTTCCAATAAGCACCATCATTAACATGAAGTAACGGAGCAAGTTGGATGTGTAGTTCTGGTTGCGTAGCTGTTAGCTTAACTTCAGGAGATGGTATGTTCAAATCCGTCTGCCGGCAGCCCTCTTTCTTCCTAATCCTAGCCCTTTCCCATCCTTGCATTCTGAATTAGATAATAGTTCAATTAGTCGGCCAAAAGGCGGATGATTATTTCAATCTTATATTACACAAAACAAAATATGTTTAGATGCCAGCCTTTCCGACGCCCTTAGAAAATATGTCTAGTTCCAAAGAGTTATAGGAAATGACTGGTTTTGTCTAGGCCTGTGTCTTAATAATATCACATATTTGCAGTCTACTAGAGAGCACTTTCAGCACTTTTGCTGAGTCACATTGACAGTGGTTAACTCTTTTGTGAACAGCATTCAAAAGGTTAATAATGTTGTGTGTTCATCGTTTCTTCAGCTACCATCGGTTTTAACAGACGCAAGAGTGCTGGAATTTTGCCATCAAATTGTGTTCCTCTACGTGCCAATAGATCTACTGCCATGTGCCACTCATATCTCAGTAACTGTGCCAGTATTCGATTCCACAGCTTTAGTAAATGAGACAAGCACCTAACGAATTACATTACACAGTTAATCCACATCACTCATAAAGCAATTATCAAAGGATAATCATAATATTCCAATCGTGATCGCAGATGCATTATAAACACAGATAATACAGCTGCGGGCCGTCTGAAAGGGATAGGGAGGGATACACGCAGATATTTAACCAGTGCAATACTACACCACTGAGAACATAAAGAGATGCTCTCTTATTACATTAAGAAAACTCACTCGGTATATTTAGCTTCAGGACCATTATCTATTAACCATACTTGCAGCACTTCCAGTCTGTTAGCGAGCAGCTGTCGCTGGTTAGCACATCAAACAGTATGTGAAGATAAAGTGATCCATCATGTGGTTCACAACCCCAAATTTTGAAAATCCCCCTCCAGTATAGTCCAACAGTCAAATCAAGTGGGGATGGTGGGTAGGCATGGCGATTCCTGTCGCTACGCAAGCCTAATGCTGTACAATAAAGAATGGCTCTAGATTTTAAGAGATCCCAGAGTGCTGGAATATTTTCCTGAAAAGGGCTTCTTCAATGTGCCAGTAAATCCAATCAGTGTTTCTTGTATTTAAGCACATGTCATGGGTAACCGGCTCTTCTGGGATACGAATGTTAGTAATGTTATATGCTTAACATCAACTGTTACTGTTAACAGTTGTAAGGGATTCTGATGAGTGACAATTTTGCCCTTGATGAGTTATTTAATTTCCAAATGCCAAGGACATGTAATTATCATATTTAAGCACCCTCAAATGTCACTAACCTCAACTGGGAACATACTCACTCTTTAATAGAAGGCAAATGAATAACTGACTATGCCACAGAGGTTGACACCAGGATTTGATATTGCAAAGTTGGGCATAATTGATAAGTACCTCAACTATGTCACACAGACTATCAGCATTATAGACCGAGGTCTTGACTATGTTGCTCACATGGTTCACAGTTCCCGAAAGTCAGCAATGAATGTGATTCTTCTAAACATAGTAGTCTTTGTGATATAAGTATTACTTTCCTTCACATTTGCATTGTATAAATGGAAACGTGGAAGAGATTTTTGAATACCATATATTGTTCTTCAGTGTAATGTTGATTCTTCCTCCCCTCCTCCTTGAGCCAGGTGGTACCATTATTCCAGATGTGGAAAGGTGGTGTGGACTATGTGATGCCCTTAAGACAGTTTATCAATCAAAGGATGAGCATGCCCAGTCCTACTACTTCTGATCCATCAAAATTGTTGGCTCTTGTTTACAAGTTCATCATTAAGAAAATTTAAAATTGTTCATCAATTGGAACCTCAAAACATGACAGCTATTGAGTGCTCATTTGCCCTAAATTATTTTCTTCAGTGACAGACCACTGAGAATAAGAGAAAGTTCATTCCTAATACATTACATCTGGAAAGAGTTGAAGAAGGTGGTCAGTATCCCAAAACATGTTATTTTGGTGTCTTTGAAATATACTACACTTAACTCACTGATTGTATGAAAGCTTGCTTGGTACATTTTGACACCGTTAATGCAGGTGAATATCTATTGATTAAATAAGTTCAAGGAGGGAAAACTTAAAATACACTTGTCATCTCCAAATAGAAGGCGTTGTGAACACAATAGAAATCAAGATGATCAACAAAGTTTTGTAATCTGATGTTGACAAAACTTACAAACTTGATAATGACTTGCCTGAAATTTTCAGAGAAATCGAAAACCAATCTTCTACAGAGTTTTTGGTGGGGACCCGTATGATTACATTTCTTGGAGTTAAGCACGGAAAAATAGGATGCATAAACATAATGATGAGTAAGAGTGGGACCAGGGAGCAACAGAACGAGGAGATAAGAACAAATATGGAGACATAAAATGACAAAGAAAATGTCTGCATCTTCATACACTATTGTCTTCACACAGATGGGCACCACTTCTTCCTTTTGTGTTTGCCTTTTATTCCTATTCTTTTATCACCTGTCTCATTCTTTCCCCTATATTTATCTGGCATTCTCCTTGTCCTATGCTTCTCACTCCCCATTTACACCAGTCAATGGATAAAAGACTCAGCATATACTGTATATATAAAATCATTACCACAGTACTGAAGTTGCCAAATTCGTAAGTTTTTTTAAGAAGGAAGCAATCTTTTCCTCAGTTAAATGTAACCTAATAGCTTTTCAGTCTGTCGAACACCCAAGTTTAAGATAAATATTACACTATAACAGACCTGTAATATTATCACAAGATTGAACAAGGAATAGTGTGTGAAAACTACACTATTAAACAAGGAATAAAAGGAGTAATGTGTTATTCCATTCCTTGTTTGCTAGTGTTATTTTTACAGATATGTTATAGTGTAATATTTATATTGAATTTGTGTGTTCGACAGATTGAAAAGCTTTTAAGTTACATTTTTGTAAGTGGAACTTCCATTTTGGATACTCTCCATATATAATATTATAATGCAAATTTACACTATATGATGTTAAAATGTTGAATTTCCATGCAAAAATATTCCAGATTCATTCTAAGATTGCCAGACTAAGTGCCTCAGGTGGTTAAGGTGCTGGCTTTCTGAGCCAAAGTGGCAGGTTCGATCCTGGCTCAGTCTGATGGTATTTGAAGATACTAAAATACGTCAGTCCCATATCCTTAGAATTACAGGCAGGGTGAAAGAACTTCAGTAGGACAAAATTCCGGCAACTTGGAGTCTTCAAAACCTTTAAAAGTAGTTAGTGGGTCAAGAAATCAATACCATTAAAATCATTCTAAAATTGCACTGAAGTATACTATCAAAAGTATGTCGTGTATAAACGGTTTGATTTAAAGTAGAGTACATTAAACAACTTAAACTTGATATAACCAACACACCATAGCATGGGCGCCCGCAGAGGGGTGCAAGAGAGGCACTTGCCCCTCCCCCCTGTAATTCTGAAAACGTTGATGTTCAATTGTTTAATATCATGCCAGATTATTTCATAAACTGAACTTACTGATAGTCATCTAGCATCTGTTATAACCGAAAATTTCTGTAAACAATTTAATTTTGCCGACGTTATAATGGTATTTATATTCAAGAAAATTGTTAATGTGCCCCCCTCCTGGAAAAGATCCTGCGGGCGCCCATGCACCATAGTTGCAATTGGTTTTAAGCCACACCGACATAGATAGGTCTTATGGTGATGATAGGATAGAAAAGGGCTAAAACCGGCAAGGAAACAGCCATGGCCTTAATTAAGGTACGGCCCCAGCATTCGCCTGGTGTGAAAATGGGAAGCCACGGAAAACCATGTGATAGTACATATATCACACCCCCGAATTATGTGTAGAAGTTAGAGATATTATTGTCAGTATTCGATTTATTATTATTATTATTATTATTATTATTGTTATTATTATTATTATTATTATTATTTCATTTGTATATTTTGCCATTTATATTGGTAAGCTGGAAGATATCCACATATGTAGGTATGAGTAATTTGTTTTGCACGAGTGGGAAAACATTGCTTTAATAACTCTGGTAATTTGAATGAGTCATATGGCTACCCCAGTGTTTGTTGTGATGTACTTGTGTCGCAAAATTCATGAGTCATGTATATATCCCAGCCTGATGAGATGAGCTTGTTGTTGTATTAGGAAAATTTGGTGACTCATAGAATATACCCCAGAGTTTGTTATTGTCTTGGGAGGAAGTAGTAGTTCAGGGCTTGGTCTTGACTTGAGATCACTCATGATTGGCTGGCAAGCACCAATCCAGACGTATCATCTGAGAGGAGGGGGATGTTGATGTCTATAAAGGTTGATCATACGGCGGCAACCGAAAAACATTGTGAGAGTGATTGTAAAGGAACGAGAAGGAACTACAAGCAGTAACACTTTATGAAGGAACGACAACTGACGCACTGTACGGGAAGGAAGTGGTGCTGATACACGGTACTGGAGTGACACGGCTGCAATGGACTGGACTTCAAACGTTCGTGGAGCGTAGTCTTGTTATGTTTGTGGAAAGTGGCTGATTGTGGAGAGTGCTTGCGCATTAAGTATTGTAGCACTTGTGGCGGCCTAGCATTATATGTTGGTGAAAGCTATCTCAGACTTTCCATAAATTTATATGTTGAGGATCGACAGACGTGTGTATATATCTTTACAACAAGTGTTAAAATATGTGAACACAGTAGTACAAGGTACAGTATCTGTGTGATGTGATAACTGCCGATTATGAGAATCGGTAAGTCGAATTGATATAGAGACAGTGAAGGGTATTTATCTTCATACATGTACATTGTTCATCGGACCATCTACAAATGGTAGCTTAGTTCTCGCTTTCGTTTTCCCACGATTTTCATTATTTTTGTTGTTGTTGTAAATATGGAGTCTTCCAGCAATATTTTATGTGTGTATTATATGTATAATGTTGTATGTTGATGAGGTGCTCATGCACGGAATTTGTTAAGAATATAGTTAGGTATTTTAGAATCAGTGTTATTGATGAACCTAGGTGCAGTTCCTACCTAATTAGTCGTTTTCAGGAGGTTAGGTAAGGCCTGCAGCAGATGTACCAGTACGCAGCATTATGTACACGCCCTGGGATATACAGTTTATCATGCTCTTATCTAAATTCGAGGGATCCATTCTGGTGAACTCTGGCGCCCATACTACGGACATTTCGGTTAATTATGCTTAGTAATTTTATTAAGTTTTTGAGTAATTTTATTTATATATTTTTATTCATGACTTTATTTATTTATATTCATCAAAATAAGTTACAACCATCTTCAGGGATGCCGACAGTTGGATTTGAACCCACTATCTCCCGAACGCAACGTCACAGCTGCGCGCCCCTAACCGCACAGCCAACTCACTCGGACAGACGGACATACAAACACACACACACACACAAACACACACACACACACCATAGTTGAGAATTTGAATGTAGGTAAGGAATGTCTAGAAAGTAAATGTAAGGAACAGCTTTAGGCCTATCTGTATTAATCTGCATTATCTAATTAATGAAAGGCAAGAGAGGTTGTATGGCAATAGAACATAGTGTGTTAAAGAAATTTGTAATCTTATGATTCTGAAGTTTCTGTAAAAACAGGTGCAACCATCCAAACTTTACAATGTATTTACAAGAACACAACTTAGCATTCAGTTAGTGTTAAAATGTGCCACAATGTCAGTAAAATTAGAACTAGCTGTACTTTATTTCAGCCTATCTGGCGAATGGAGATTACAATGTGATAATGCTCGACTGGAATAAAATCAGCCTTAGTCCCTGCTACCCGACTGCAGTCTACAATGCTCGCTTTGTAGGGAAGTGTTCTGCACAAATGATACAACGTCTGAGAGGGATGGGGGCAGAGGATATTCACTTGGTGGGTTTCAGCCTCGGAGCCCATGTGACAGGGTTCACAGCCAACCACCTGAGGCCGTATAAACTTCCAAGGATCACAGGTGAGCAACAGACTGATGTCTTGTAACCTACTATCGCAATAAACTGCAGACTAAGGTCATACAAACTACCATCATAACAGTGACAGTTTATGCGGAATTGTATTTTGGTTCTACACTGTAATGTCCAGTCCATTGCAGTAGGTTTAATAGACAAACATGAATTCGTGTTGCATTTGGGAAGTGCCAACTGAGCTTGTGTGCATCCGTCCTCAAACACTGTGTAATCGCCTAATATGTCTTTCTCTCTCTCCATGTCCTATCAGCTTTCAAGGTCCTAAAAATTTACAGAAAAATACATGTGAACATACGTACGTCTCAGTTTGTAAGACTTACTGATTTGGAGTGACTTCGACGATATAAACAACCGACTTATACAAAAACCCAACATTTAAAATGTTACAAAAATAAAACTTTTCTTCCCCTTTTCGAAAATAATTGTGTTCGAGTATTGACACACTCATAATTACAGAAGTTCGGAGACCTGTATACAACCTTCGGAGCTGGCATCCTTAATGGAAAGGGAAATCATCATTTGATGATACTAACGTTCTTATTTTCATTTTCATAACCACCTAGTTAACATTAATATATCAGTAATAAATATTAAAATTGGAAAGACACATTAAATGTTTGACAATTTAAAATAAGATCTCCAAATTTTGTTAGAATTGTAAGTCATAAGACAGGTAAAACAGTCAAATTGTCCATATTTCTCTTGTTGATGTTCTTGGAAAACACCAGTTTTGCTTATAAAATCTTAAAATATCATTTGTTGTAAAAAGCACACTTGATTTGTATTCCTTGGTGAAAGATTTGTTAAAACTTAATAAGCATTCCTTAGATGGTATACTAAAATTTAAGTGCTTCAGAATTTAAAGTCAGATCGGGGCCGTGATGGTAAAGTTCTGTGTGGTAATGGATATATAACTTTATCTGAAATAAAATGAAAAAATAATATAAGTGTAAGTAACGTGAAATGGAAGTTGAAATAAAAACAATGTAATGTAATAAAATCGTATTACTTACTCCTTATTATTGGCCCTGATGTGCGGAGAAGGACTCACTTCTACCGAGGTAAGCGTGCATCTGCTTTAAAACTAGTACTGGTAGTTGCTACGCTGAGCAGGGAGTGTGGAGGGGAAGTAGGAGAGTGTGTCCTAAGTTGAATAACCTGAGTGTCACCGAGCGTGTGACGTGTTAGAGTCTGGAGTTTCTTCCTAACTTTCGCTGTTAATAGTTCTTCATATAAAATGTTATATTTCTCAGAAAACTCATTGATATTATTTGTTGGATTGTTTCTCCGGTCCAGATAAATGTATATTTCCTCATATATGTTTAATAAATGGCCTTTCTTTACGGTTTTCAGTATTTTGAGGTCATTATCTATGTTTGTAAACATGTGATTGGAGTCGGTCATGTGTTCGCTCATGGCCGAGTATCTGTTGTATTTCTTGGCTCTGGTGTGTTCCTGATATTTTATAATGAAGTTCCTACCTGTTTGTCCTATGTAACTTTTTAAACAACTAGCACAATTCAGTTTATAAACACCTGAATTTTGAAATTTATTATTATTATTATTATTATTATTATTATTATTAACGATATGAGTGTTATAAAACAATTTCGAGTTTGTGTTGTTAGTCCTAAAAGCGATTCTTGAATTACGTTTTTTGAATAGATTCGTAATACTATATATTTTACTGCTATTGTATGTAAATACGGCAAATTACTTATTCTCTTTTTCTTTTTGTTCTTGTACTAACGTTGTCTTAGGCTTACTTTTTACTTTATTTATAATCCTGTTTACAAACTCTTTATTATAGCCATTCTTGTATGCTAAATGGTATATAGTAGTAATTACTTTTTTTAAAATCCTGGGTTGAAAGCGGAATATTAAAAGCTCTGTAAATCATGCTAAAGAAGCTGGCTCTTTTATGAGCTCCCGGGTGTAAAGAATCATTTTTGATCATGTTGACACTCTGTCTTGGTTTTATGAAGATGTTAAAGGAAAGGTTTTGACTATTTCTAGTAATTTTCAAGTCTAAATAATTTAAAGTGTTATTTACTTCAGAGTCAAGTGTGAATTTGATATATGGATCCAGGGAGTTAAGTTGGTTTAAAAAAGTCTGGCCATTAGTAATTCTTTCATCTAGTATTACAAAGGTGTCATCTACAAATCTAGACCAATGGGACAAACCATCAAGTTTGTTGGTAATTTTAGTTTTTCCATGTGATAAATATAAATTTCGGCTAGGATGCCTGATGCTGGGGCGCCCATCGGAAGACCTTTTTGTTGGTAGATTTTGTTGTTAAACATAAAATAGTTATTGTTTAAGACAAAATGTAGGACTTTTAAAAATTTTATTTATTTCTTGCTGGCTCAAGTGGCTAAATTGGATCAAATTCTCTTTAATAATGTTGATGGTTTCTTTTATTGGAATACTAGGATACATATTTTTAATATCATACGAGTGTATTGTGTGATAATAATTTAATTCTAAATTTTTGGTAGCGTTACAGAATTCGATAGAGTTCTTTAGGGATTTATTGTTGTGAAATTTGAAATGTGTTTGAAGAAATTTATGTACATATTGCGAAATTTTATATGTTGGGTTAGTCCTGTAATTAATAAGAGGTCTGATGGGTGCCCCAGGTTTATGTATTTTTGGCATCGCTCTAGCAGTAGGAAGTCTCGGATTCATATTAAGCAGTTTCTTAGATTCTTGTCCATTCATCAGAAAAATGTTATTTTTCAAAATTTGTTTCAACTTTTTTTGGAGTTCATTAGTGGGATCTTTCTTAAGTATTGTAATATTGCTTTCTGTGAAGAATAGTTCAGTTTTTTCAACATATTGAGTTTTGTCCATAATGACTGTAACATTACCTTTATCGGCTTTTGTAATTATAAGATTATTATCTTGAATCTTTTGTTTAAGTTCTTTTAATTGTCTATTATTAGTGTGTTTAGGTTCAATTTTGCTATCAGGATTGATTAAAATATCTTTTAGTTTCTTTTTGATTTCATATCGTGTTTCTTCTTGTTGATCTAAGGGCAATTTTTGTATTGAGTGTTCTATTTCTGCAATTGTATCTATCTTATCTTTTATTTTATAAGAGTGGGGCCAATTATATTTAGGTCTGTTACTAATGATTCTTTACACCCGGGAGCTCATAAAAGAGCCGGCTTCTTTAGCATGATTTACAGAGCTTTTAATATTCCGCTTTCAACCCAGGATTTAAAAAAAGAAATTACTACTATATACCATTTAGCATACAAGAATGGCTATAATAAAGAGTTTGTAAACAGGATTATAAATAAAGTAAAAAGTAAGCCTAAGACAACGTTAGTACAAGAACAAAAAGAAAAAGAGAATAAGTAATTTGCCGTATTTACATACAATAGCAGTAAAATATATAGTATTACGAATCTATTCAAAAAACGTAATTCAAGAATCGCTTTTAGGACTAACAACACAAACTCGAAATTGTTTTATAACACTCATATCGTTAATAATAATAATAATAATAATAATAATAATAATAATAATAATAATAAATTTCAAAATTCAGGTGTTTATAAACTGAATTGTGCTAGTTGTTTAAAAAGTTACATAGGACAAACAGGTAGGAACTTCATTATAAGATATCAGGAACACACCAGAGCCAAGAAATACAACAGATACTCGGCCATGAGCGAACACATGACCGACTCCAATCACATGTTTACAAACATAGATAATGACCTCAATATACTGAAAACCGTAAAGAAAGGCCATTTATTAACATATATGAGGAAATATACATTTATCTGGACCGGAGAAACAATCCAACAAATAATATCAATGAGCTTTCTGAGAAGTATAACATTGTATATGAAGAACTATTAACAGCGAAAGTTAGGAAGAAACTCCAGACTCTAACACGTCACACGCTCGGTGACACTCAGGTTATTCAACTTAGGACACACTCTCCTACTTCCCTTCCACACTCCCCGCTCAGCGTAGCAACTACCAGTACTAGTTTTAAAGCAGATGCATGCTTACCTCGGTAGAAGTGAGGCCTTCTCCGCACATCGGGGCCAATAATAAGGAGTAAGTAATACGATTTTATTACATTACATTGTTTTTATTTCAACTTCCATTTCACGTTACTTACACTTATATTATTTTTTCATTTTATTTCAGATAAAGTTATATATCCATTACCACACAGAACTTTACCATCACGGCCCCGATCTGACTTTAAATTCTGAAGCACTTAAATTTTAGTATACCATCTAAGGAATGCTTATTAAGTTTTAACAAATCTTTCACCAAGGAATACAAATCAAGTGTGCTTTTTACAACAAATGATATTTTAAGATTTTATAAGCAAAACTGGTATTTTCCAAGAACATCAACAAGAGAAATATGGACAATTTGACTGTTTTACCTGTCTTATGACTTACAATTTTAACAAAATTTTAAGATCTTATTTTAAATTGTCAAACATTTAATGTGTCTTTCCAATTTTAATATTTATTACTGATATATTAATGTTAATTTGTTATTAGCTGATGATGTCCCTTAGGGGACGAAACATGTCCTAGATATTAATAAATTATATATTGTATTGAATAGGCGGACCGCTCAATTATAATATTTAAGTTTATCTTGAATATTCATTGATTAACTACCTAGTTTCAAAGAATCTTCATCTGTATCATTACAGTGAAACATCTTCATGATTTCTTGGAGAATGTTCATTCAGGTATTGATGTAATTACTTTTATGGCTTGTCTCGTCTTTCCAGCTGTATTATGAAGAGTGAAAGGCTACCTATTAAAACCTTTGTGAAAAGAAGGTCAGTTCAAACCCTTGAAATAATTCTTCGCCACAGCGTGATCTAATAGTATGATGCCAACCTGGACCAAATGCCATTTCAATAAAAATCATCAAACAAATTCTAAAGATCTCTGTTTCCTTTCACTTCCCGCGAGATAAATTCATCGCAAAGATGGTGATGTCCAAGGCAGGAGAAGCACTAGAAACTGACGTGAGAAATTACAATCTGCAATATCTAATACACACAAATACATCAGCCAAGTTGCAAGCCATGCAGATAATACAGAATCTTATGTGTGACTCTTAACCACAGCTTTCTCCGATATGTGGCTAAGTGTGCTTCCATGCTTTCTTCTCAATGTGCTGTCATTGACAGATCCAAGCATGGTTCACCAGATTACCAGTAACTGAATGGGTATCAATCTTTGGCTCTTTAACGTCACACAGCATGAAGGATGGGATAACTCATTGCTGTATATTATACCTTTCATTCTGGTGGTCCAGCAGCTCTGCAGATCATGTTATGCAGCCATGCCTGCACCATAATAAATCACAGACTGAAGGTATACAGAAGGAGGACAAAATATGGAAATGCCTAAGAACAGAAAAATAATATTTTATCTGGTGGCACAGCTAAATGAATGGAATTGTGACAGTTCTTTTTTTATCATTAGTTATGATTGTCCTATGGATTGCAGGTGTCAGTGTACAGTAGTATGCTTCCTTGTGTTTAGCAGTTCAGCCATATGCATGGCAGGATGGGAGACCTATCAGACTTTCAAAGGGTGCTAATTGTTAGTTCAAGTACAGTTGCACTGTCTGTAACAAAGTCTGCTGTGTTATTTGGTGTGTCAAAGAGAACAATGTCTAAAGATATGACAGCATACACAAATCAGAGGAACAGTAATGCAGGAACTGATTTAATTTTTGAAATGAAAATGAAAATGAATCAATCAATCAATCAATCAATCAATCAATCAATCAATCAATCAATCAATCAATCAATCAATCAATCAATCAATCAATCAATCGAATTAAAGACTAAATCCAAAGCAGTCTCTCACAAGATACATTCATGAGGGGCCTGACCGATAATGGTATAAAATCAATTACGAAGGGAAGTTCATCTGTAATCAATGGTTATTGTACCAATTTTAGCTGCACGTAGTGGTAATTACATATGTGTATGAGCCTACGAAGATATTGGTATACTAATGAATACGACAGGAAACTCATTTACAAATAATTATTATTCTAGCAATTTTAGCTGTCTTTATTTTACTCTTTAACGTCAGTGTGTTCCACTGGTTTAGTAATACTCTTCCCAAACGTTAGATGTCGCCAATGCTCCGGTATTTTTTATCAGATTATTTTCCGTTCCCTGTTTAATTTTATATTCTATTGGTTGTTGCTTTTTCTGCCCCTCTCTGGGACAAGATGGAGTCCTTCATTGGGAGGATGACCCCTCTGTTTTTATTATCCGATTCTTTCGCATTTCAAAGCACTTTGCTGGGGTGGATGTCGTGGAAATCCCAACTTCTGACCGGCTTATTTATTCACAATACCGTAAGTTGTGTTACATTTATTTTTGGCATTTATTATATTCTGTGCTGACAATTTTTTCTTTGTTATGTTGTTGCCTCGTAAGACTGTTGATATATTTCTATGCTATGGAGGCAGGGTTTGATTCCAAGTTTTTCCTGTGCTGATGTGTACGTTTTGCATTTCTACTGCGTTTATATTTTTTATGGGTTTCTCTAACAATTGGTGTACAATTTACTATTGTATGTCTGTGTTGATGAATGTGTTTCACACGAGACTTATGTGGGGCCTAGTCTTTCCTTTGCAGCGGGGAACTTTGTACATAAGTTTCAAGCCCGTTTTAAGTTTTGTCTCTGTGACTCGGTTCATTTATTGAATGGCCTGCTGCACCTAGAAACTGTTTGATGGAGACATTTGTGAGAGGTATTATGGTGACAGCGGTATTGGTAATTTTGTCCTGATTGTGTGAATATCTTTCAAATGACGTCCACGATGCTATATGTGGGCCCTTTAACTCTGTATACTGTTCCCTGGTTCTGGGTTTGTGTCTGGATCATGTGTGTGATTTAAATTAATGCACTTTTCCATTCTATTGCTGGCTCTGAGTGTATGCTTTGTACGCATGCCCGGTAAATCGTGTCCACCTTCTGTGTTAGAGGAAGGTTATTGGTTTTATATTATCCCTTTGTGTCTCTCACATTGTTTAGTTTAAATCCGAGCTTTATATCTCTCCCGTCTTGATCGTGCATTTATGTGCATATCTTTTTTTAATTTATCCGAGGCGACATGTTATTTTTTTCCTTTTCTGTCAGATAAGGCTCCAAACTTTGTTATATGGGCAAAGCATCCTCCTTTATTTTATTTTATGCTAGGTTCTAGTATTATGTCACCTTTTCTCTTTTGTCCTTGGAGATTGTAAGGGGATTCTGTGATCTTGGATTGTTAATTTCGGTGGATTTTTATTGGCACATTTCGGATATTGGTTCGTTGTGAATTCATTTTGGAATATGTTCTTATGTTTCACATCTTTGTGTTCATTTTAAAACACCTGGTATGAGATCCAATAATACAATAATACACCAAGATGGAGTGTTTATGTCGTCTACCCTTATTAAAAGGTCAGGTGAAATATATGATTGAGACCGGCGGGTTCACGTTATCAGAGGTTGTAATATAGTAGTAAATATATCTGTGTAGGAGCCTAGGTAGATATTGGTATACTAACTGCAAACGTCTGACAGCTAGTTACACAATGAATAATAATAATAATAATAATAATAATAATAATAATAATAATAATAATAATACGAATAATTGGTTTATGAACTTAAGAACACAGTAAAACAGTAAAACGAACCCAAGCTTCAACAAAAGCGGAGTACTATAAAACGTAAGCAACAGATTGAGAAATGTGTCAACTACAAAACGGATGTGGAAAGCGGCATGGACCCTATGAGGTAGATTGAACATATCCGTTGCGAAAAAAAAAAATTAGATGATAATTTCCCTTGAAAATTTTATTGAAGTAAACAAAATAAATGAATGAAAGGACGAACCAAAAATCATCACCGAAAGAACTAAACAAACTCATTTACAAGATAAAAGCAAGTGTTAACTGCGCCTGGAGATATGTGTAAGGTATTAAGGAAACTTTTAAGTCACATTTCAGTATACAATTATACATTATGATTAAAATGAGTGCTAATCCCGATCTACACAAATTGAAAAAAGGAAAGAAATAAAATCTTAACAAAGAGGCAACGGAAATTGCACTATTTAGTATGTTTGTTACCTATATGTGTTTATCCAGAATTCAAACAAATTTTGTTGATGGATTGAAAATGAATATAGAACCAGACATTTTGTCCAACATTTGGAGAAAGACAGTCATCCCACCATTTTGAAGAATACTTCGTCCACTTTGCCCGGTTTTGAACAAGTTATATGAATGTTAGGGGATCAATCATGTTCTGTTGCACTAGGGGACCAAATGTGCCACTTGGTCCATGTAAGACAATAAGAAGTGAAGAGAGAATATTACCTTCCATGAACACAATGCGCTGCATTCAGAATTTTAGCTGATGAATAATTAGGAACAATCTTGTCAGTGAATTCATTACCAAATGGAGTTACAGGATTCCCAATCTCATCTTGCAATTGAGCATTTTGTATGTTACAAAGTGCATAAATTTGTAATTAACAATCTCATAAACAGCCTTGAAATTCTAAACCCTGGGAGATCCAGCTCGGAAATTAGTCAATCCCAGTGTTATAGCTTCCGTGCACACTCACCTCTTTACATAAGTATCATGCGCAACCATTTTAGTAGTCATTGCCTCTTGAAAATAAGCGACACGTAGTCCGATATGGCTTTGAGTTTCTCATGGTTTGTTCCTTGTTGTACATAATATCTCTGATAGTGAGGTAGAAAGCTACTATCCTTGACCCTCCTGAAATAATGCATGATATTTTCAAATACCAACCTTTGTTTCTAGCTTTAGTTACCTTCTTTATTTTGGGTAGTGGATTAACATCACAATAACACGTCAAAGGAAAAGGGCTAAGACTGGGAAAGTAGTATCTATGGCCTTAACGAAGGTAGAGCTCCATCATTTGCCTGGTGTGTAAACGGAAAACAATGCAAAAGCATCTTCAGGGCTGCTGACGTTGTGATTTGAACCCACCATCTCCCAAATGTAACCTCACAGCTACACAATCCTAACCACATGGCCAACTTGCGTGGCAATTACCTTCCTGCTTGATCAAGAAGAACACATTCTTAACTACATCATCATTCTAGGGCTCTTAGGCAGCCCTTCCTATCTTAGCAACGTCAAATTCAGCAAATTTGGTGCACCATTTATAAAGGTCCCACAACTCTAAATGTTTACACTTTGTAATGTGGATAACAATGAATGTTTTAGCGCAGCGGTTATGGATTACAAGTTTCTTCACGAAAATATAATGTTTTCGATATAATTTTTTTGCATATATTCCACCCATTCTTGATATGTTGTCGTCGAGGTGGCGGCCGATGCTCGTATCCGAGTTTTCGTTTCTTTCCTGCTGATGAAGGTGGCGCTGATGGCTTACCAGACCAATTCTTTCATAAAACATGCAGCCACACATGTTGCATCTGATGGAAAGGGGGGATGTGACACTGTTTGACGTAGCTTCTTTCTCTGGTGAGTTTCCTCTTCCTTTCTTCGACATTCCTGCTCAAACTGTGCAACTGCAGCTGAGATGGTAGCACACCAGCAAGTGTGATCCAATGCGAGATTATGCCAAGCATTTGGGTTTGTATCTACTCTTCTCATGGTCTGCTTGAGTTGGTCTTTATATCGCTTCAGAGGAGCACCACGAGTCCTCTTGCCAGTGCTGAGTTCACCATACAGGATTTGCCGACGGAGTCTGCTGTCATTCATACGATGGATATGGCCTGCGCATCTGAGCCGATGACCAACCATGGTGGCTTCGATACTGTTTAGCTTTGCTTTCTCGAGAACTGCTGTATTAGTTATATAGTCATCCCATTTGATATTCATGGCGGATCAAAGTTTTTGTTGATGAAAGCGTTCCAGTTTCTTGATGTCCCAGTGATATGGGGTCCAGGCTTCACACCCGTAGAGTAACGTGGAAATAACAACAGCTTGGTACACCATTATTTTCGTGCGGATACTTAGATCTTTGTTCTGGAATACACGATGTGAGAGACGTCCGAAGTCCACATGGGCAGCCTGTATTCTGTTTTTACGTCCTTCTCACAGGTACAGTCATTGAGAGAATATTCCCAATGTACGGGAAGTGCTCAACTATTTCCAGAACTATGTCAGATATGGCGATATAAAAATCTGGGGGCAGGGTTGTTCCAGGAGCAGGCTGAGTAAGCACTTTGGTCTTCTAAATGTTGACAGGTCAAAACGTTCATAAGATCTGTTGAAGCAGATGACAGATTGTTGAAGCTCTTCTGGTGTGTGGGCTGGAGAAGCATTGTCATCTGCATATTGCAATTCTGTGACCCGGGTGGAATAGGTTCATCTTTTGGAGCGTAGTCTGGCTTGGTTGAAAAGCCCACCGTCATGCCGATATTTAATTTCCACGGATGTGTTGTTGCAGGCGTTGTCTCATAAAGTACAGCTGCCAGGTACAGGACAAAAAGTGTATGTTCAAGTACACACCCTTGCTTGAGTCCATTTGTGATCGGAAATTCTTCTGAAATATCATTCTGATACAGTTCCTGACCAACCATACCATCATGGAGAGCTTGGATCAGACCAACAAAATGCTCGGGGCATCCAAAGCGCCTATAAACCATCCACATAGTGTTTTGAGGAACCGTGTCAAAGGTCTTTTCAAGGTCATAGAACACTAAGAGCAGAGGTGTCATTTGTTCTCTGCACTTCTCCTGAAACCCACACTGACATTCAGGTAGTAACCTCTCAGAAACAACCTGAAGTCGATTCAGCTATGGAGAGCACGGATGTACCACGGTAGTTTTCACAGATACTGCGATCACCTTTCTTGAGGTTGTAACTATTCTGGAGTTTTTCATGCCAGCAGGAACATATTAGGTTCCCCAGATTAGAAGGATCAGGATTAGAAGAATCAGATAGAAAAGCCTGGTTTTTAGAGGAGAACCTCAATTTTGAATGAGTTCAAGAGGAATGTTTTCTGATCCTGGAGCCTTGATAAACTCTTGGAAGGTTGGAGGAGTGTTCATCCAGTGTTGGGGAGTATGTTGAGGAACATGAAGAAAATATTCAGCAGCAGCAGAACTACGGTTCTAGAGTGAGCTGAAGCGCTCTTTGCATCGTTTCAAGATGTCTTGGCCATCTGTAAGAATGGTGGTATTATTAACAGCTTTCAGAGTTCCTGAAGATGAGCGGACAGGATAGCTCTTTCCGTACTGTGTAAAAGTTGCATAAGTCCCTGATATGTGAGAATTTCCGAAGTTCGTTGGCTTTTTGCTGCTACCAGTTGCTCCTTATTTCCCTGATTTCAGACGGACACTTCTGTTGTAGTTCTTGAAAATGCATTTTCTTCTCTCTAGAAGATGGATAATGAGAAATGAATAGGTAGGCATCCCGTTTAGCTTTGGCGAGGTTCAAGATTTCTTCGTTGTTATTATTAAACCCGTCGTGTCTCTTCGTTTCCTCATAGCCAACGACTTTCTGTGTAGACTCTGTAATGGTATTTTGAAGTGTGGGCCATTCAATTCTACATCCTTTGTGTTGGTTGTATTGTGAGTTAGTTGTTCTAGAACAGAATTTTTGTATTTTGTGGCAACACTATCAAGTGGAAGCTTAGAGGTGTTGAACTTCTTCATTGTTGGATTCGTGAAGTGGGTTCGTGACTTTTTAAGGATGGTATTCCCGAATCGACTAATAAGAAATTTATGATCTGTCCAGCATCCGGACTGTTTTCGTGATTAGGACATCATTCTTGTCGCACTGTCAGGTGATGACATAATCTATCATATACCAATATTTAGAGCATGGGTGCATCAATGTGGTCTTGAAGTGATTTGGCAGTTGGTATTGGGTATTGGTGATAAAGAGCCCATGCTCAGCACTCAGGCCAAGAAGTAGCAGAACATTAGTATTGCAGTTCCCAATTCCACGTTTACCTATGACTTTTCCCCTTAAGAGGTTGTACCTCCTCACTCTGGTGTTGATATCTCCTAGTAGTGCAGGCTTGTCTGTAGTAGGCACTTATGTGGGGACTGTGTTCAGTTGGTGGTAGAGGCGGTTCTTAGAATCCTTGTCATCTTTAAGAGTGGAGGCATATGAGGAGAAGAGAGTAATGAATCTGTCTCCTGCAAGAGGTATGCGGAGAGTCATGAGTCTTTCATTTACTGCGATGGGAGCGAGTCGATGATCATTCACCAATTTGGTCTTTACTGCAAATACCACACCATGGATGCGACGTTCATTTTTCTCCTTTCCTTTCGAGAAGATGGTGTAGCCTGATGATGTCTCAATGATTTTTCCTTCTCCCGCAAATCTGGTTTCACTCAGGGCGATTATATCACGGTCGAGTCTCTTTAGCTCATGGCTGATGAGAGATGTTCTTCTTTCCGGTCTGTTATCATTGTCTAATAACGTTCTGACGTTCCATGCACCAATAGTGATGAACGTAGATTTCCTTCTTTCATGATTTCGATCGCAAGTTGGAGTAACCCTTTGAGTGCGGTTTCCCAGACAGGTTTTGAAAGTGACTACCGACGTTTAGCCCACATTTTCTAGGGCCTTTCCCATTCAGGAAGCATTCCTGGTCCACCTCCATGGCATCAAATAGTTTTCTTTTTAAACTTCTCCTCTTGCTCCTAGCAGACTTTTGTAACTAACTTTAAGCCATTTTTGCGCCTCAAAGCCTCTCCATGTCGGTCTTCTGAAATACTGTCACAGCGGTCCTTTCACGTTTGATGTCCAGCTTCCTTAGATTTTTATATTTCAAGATATGCCTTTATTGTAGGAAGATACAGCATCATAGACACAGAGTGAAGAATCCTAATACCAACAAGAACATTTTTGGAATACAGCTCCATATTACATTATTCACACTTCATTGCGGTTTTGCAGTTTTCCATGCCTGCACTTCTTCAAGACAGACAAGTCTTTAGCTTTGCTTTCTCGAGAACCGCTATGTTAGTTATATAGGCACCGTGCGTGTCGCTTTAGCGGCCGGGTGAAGAACAACACGTGAGGCAGACTCCAGACTCGCAGTAGCTGTTCTGTTATGACCGAGCGTGTAGTTACTCCGATAATAATGGCAGAGAAAAGGAGATCAAGTAATCGCAATTGTTGTGTTGTCGGATGTTCCAATACTTACGCAAATACGGGAAGTGAAGTACAATTTTATTGTTTTCCAAAACGAGCGATAGGAGTGGACCAAAGGAGGCGATGGATACAAGCAGTTAACCGAACGAAGTAAGTAGGCCTAGATATATGTACTGCACATGTTTGCAATAAGTTCAATTGATCCGATTTAATTTAATTTTGGTTTTAATTTTTAGTACTGATGGATCACTTCGGCAACCTACGACTTACTCAAGAATATGTAGTGCACATTTCATTGGAAACAGAAAATCTGGATACCCACTACGTCCAGCCTATGTTCCGACAATATTTCCGGATGAATACAACAAGAGGAATATGTCGCCAGGACCCAGATTACAGCGCTTTCACAGAAAACGCAAGCGATTAAAAAAGGAAGAATCGGACGAAAAATTGTCAAGTACAGTTTGCCCAACTAACATAACCAAGAATGCATCCGTGGGAACAGATGCATCTGATTTTCATTGTTCAGACTTCATGTTTTCTTGTTCAATAAATGAAAACGACGTAAATACACAAGCATGCATTCCACTTAATTTCGGTCTGGGAGGGGACATTACGAAACATGATAAATTGTGTGGAACGGAAGACGATCATGCAGACAGCAAAGGTCCAGGTTTCCAAGGTTACAGTTCCATAAGGAACAATACACAAATGCGTGATTTAACAGGTGCGAACTTCAACGTCTCTGCCTTGCTGCATGAGTTATTACCAAACCGTAACGTTTCGAAACTATACAAAGAAACCAGATTACTGATTTTTCTAGTGAAAATGAAAACAGGACTGTCCTATTCTGCTTTGAGAGTGCTATTCGGTGTTCACAGGACAACAATTTCACGTATTTTGACGACCGTGCTTATGCAGCTGGCACTGCGTACGAAACATTTCATATTCTGGCCTAGTAAGGGAAGTATACAAGAAACAATGCCTCCAGCATTTAAAAGAAATTACGCTAATTGTCGAGCCATTATCGACTGAACGGAATTTAGGGTTGAACAGCCTCCCTAAGTAGATCAGAGAGTGTATTTCTATTCTCAATACAAAGGTTGCTACACTGCAAAAGTTTTAATTGCAATCACGCCTAGTGGTATGATCGCCTTTAAATCCAAATTTTACGGTAGAAGAGCTAGCGACTCATTCATAACAACCGACAGTGGTTTATTAACTTTCCTTCAACCTGGCGATGAGGTCATGGCTAATAAAGGATTTCCTGGCCACAGAACTAATTTATCTAGCCGCGGTGTCGTAATCATGACACCACCGTTCTTACATGACGAGAGATTAACAGCTGAGAAGTTGAGAGTACTGTACTTACAATGTTGCGAGTGTTAGAATTCACGTAGGAAGGTGTATTCAAAGAATTAAAATATACAATATATTACAGAAAATGCCAACAGAACTTTGTCCACACGTGGATGACATCGTGCACATGTGTTGCGTGTTAACGAATTTGCAACCTCCAATAATTAAAGAATAGTTCGAGAATTGTTCTACCATCAGATTTTTATATATTCTTTGTTTACATTTTGATCTGTTCAACGTTCAACAAGCAAGAATTGACAAATAAATACTTAATAATAATAATAATAATAATAATAATAATAATAATAATAATAATAATAATAATAATAATAATAATAATAATAATAATAATAATAATAATAATAATAATTAGATTTATCATTATCGCGGTGTAGGGGTAGCATGCCTGCCTCTCACCCGGAGGCCCCGGTTTCGATTCCCGGCCAGGTCAGGGAATTTTACCTGCATCTAAGGGCTGGTTCAAGGTCCACTCAGCCTACGCGATTACAATCGAGCAGCTATCTTACTGTGAGATGGCGGCCCCAGTCAAGAAAGCCAAGAATAACGGCCGAGAGGATCCGTCGTGCTGACCACACGACACCTCGTAATCTGCAGGCCTTCAAGCTGGGCTCTTCAGGCTGAACAGCGGTCGCTTGGTAGGCCATGGTCCTTCGGGGCTGTTGCACCATGGGGTTTGGTTTGGTTTGGTTTGGTTTGGTTTTGGTTTGGTTTGGTTTGGTTTGGTTTGGTTGGTTTGGTTTGGTTTGGTGTAATACATATGACTTGTCTTTAACTGTATGTTCGTACTCGCACATTTCGTGACTCATCTGCCATTGGTTTATCTTTACAGAAAGACGGGCACTTAACTTCTAACACTCTGTCAGCTACATTTCCTTTGAGAACTACTCCATCTGGAGATCCACAAATCCAAGGTTGTTTCTTGTGGATTAATAACCCACATCGAATATCACAACACCAAATGAATTTCCATAGCATTCTATTGCTTCACTTTCCATTTCACTTCCGTAAGATTGTTCAAAGCAGCTCCCCCAATGCGAGAGCTAAAGTATCAAAGGAATGTCGCCTAGTTTTGATCCGATGTGCTTTCGTGATAGCAGATATTCTTATCTTTCTTTCTTGAAACCATCGAGGCTTCCTGATTGAGATAGAGTGTCCAGGAAGATGTTAATTGTACGATCAATATCAACCTGCACGTTGCTGGTAAGAAAACATTTCGCCATTCACAGTGCGAAAGGTGTATTTGTCTGGCAAGCTCACGTCGTTAAACACTTGTAAGTGTAATAGCTGTGCCACAATTTCCTCACATTCTTCTCTCCCCACATCATTCACTACCCTGTCTATCAATGAGGTGACTACGGCCCTGCGCGATTGTTCTGCTCGAAGCATTGTACGAAGACTGCAAGGGATGTCTTTTAAAATATCCTCAGTTAATTCGAAGGGGGAAGAGATGTATCCAAAGTCTTTTTACCGAAAGTTCTTCTATATTTTCTTCTTTTCTATATTTTTCTGTTGACACTGTTTTCGGGTTCGGTTATCCCCACTGTTGCGGACGGTCTGTTTTGGAGACAACACTTTCATTATGTATATAATACACTACCGCAGCTACGTGTTTGCAATGTTCCTCTGGCGCCGGCAGGACAGGAACATTCGCTGGTAGAGACATTACGATTCTCGTCAATCTGAACACAAAATGAAAATGCGTACAACTTAGCAAACATTCATTAAGTAATCCTTAATAAAAAAACTTTATTAATTGTTACTTAACTACACCTTGCCTACCTCAGATTCCACGATGTAATGCGGCAAAGTGACAGACGTTTGTCGGGTGACATTTCCTGTGATGTATCCGAAACCATTCGAAATTAACTCTTCAGCACCGTTCACGTAGTCACTGACAACAAGGTTTCTTCCTTTATTGCATGATGATTCACTTAGATCCCCGAACTGAATCGCTTTAAACCCGCAATGTGTTCGAATGTCACACATGTTAGTAGTATAATAGGACAGTTCGGCCGCCTCCTCCCGCGGGAAATTTGAATTCTGGCGGGAAATTTGAATTTTTGGCGGGATATTTGAATTTTGGCGCGAGATTTGAATTTGTAAACAAAGCCACGTGCTTTTTGACAGCTGTCATCGACAACAACGCATCGCTAACCTCACTGCTGCCATCTTGACGGGCCTAAACCTCAGTAGTTCCAACTTAACCTAACTAGCGCGAGGTAAACAAAGCCACGTGTTTTTTTGACAGCCACGTGCTTTTTGACAGCTGTCATCGACAACAACGCATCGCTAACCTCAGTACTGCCATCTTGACGGGCCTAAACCTCAGTAGTGCCAACTTAACCTAACTAGCGCGAGGTAAACAAAGCCACGTGTTTTTTGACAGCCACGTGCTTTTTGACAGACAACAACGCATCGCTAACCTCAGTACTGCCATCTTGAAGGGCCTAAACCTCAGTAGTACCAACTTAACCTAACTAGCGCGAGATAAACAAATCCACGTGTTTTTTGACAGCTACGTGCTTTTTTGACAGCTGTCTTCCGCCATCTTTAAACTACAGAGCACCGTGCTGCCCTCTTTATCGCAGTAGCTGCAAATTCGTCACCTGTCATCGGCAGTGCTGCCATCTTGGCGGGCCTAAACCTTAGTGCTACCAACTTAACCTCACTAGCGTGAGATAAACAAATTCACGTGCTTTTTTGACAGCTGTCATCCGCCATCTTTAAACCACAGAGCACTGTGCTGCCCTCTTTATCGCAGTAGCTGCAAATTCATCACCTGTCATCCGCAGTGCTGCCATCTTAACGGGCCTAAACCTTAGTGCTACCAACTTAACCTCACTAGCGCGAGATTAGAATCGGTAAACAAATCCACGTGCTTTTTTGACAGCTGTCATCCGCCATCTTTAATCTATAGAGCACAGTGGTGCTCTCTTTAGCTACTTACCTTTGAAATGTGGTGGCGGATAATTTGAAAAATGCTTTTTGACAGCAGCCATCTTTAATCTAGAGATCACCGTGCTGCCCTCTTTAGCTAGTTACCTTTGAAATGTGGTGGCAGGCAATTCCACATGACAGCAGCCATCTTTAATCAAGAGAGCACCGTGCTGCCCTCTATGTGGTGGCGGCAAATTCTACATGCTCTTGTTTGGAAACAAACTCACGCGCTTTTTTGACAGCCGTCATCCGCCATCTTTAATCAACAGAGCACAGTGCTGCACTCTTTAGCTAGATACCTTTGAAATGTGGTGGCGGCAATTTGAAAAATTCTATGTGCTCTTGTTGGGAAACAAAGCCACGTGCTTTTTTGACAGCTGTCATCCGCCATCTTTAATCAATAGAGCACTGTGCTGCTATCATGCGGGCAATTTCGTCAGCTGTCATCCGCCATCTTTAATCCACAGAACACCGTGCTACCCTCTTTATGACATGTAGTAGCGGGCAATTTGAAAAGTTCTGTTAGCTGTCATCCGCCATCTTTAATCAAGAGCGCACCGTGCTGCCATCTTTAGCTAGATACCTTTGAAATGTGGTGGCGGCAAATTGAAAAATTCCACGTGCTCCTGTTTAGTAAACAAACTCACGCGCTTTTTTGTCAGCTGTCATCCGCCATCTAACATCGCAAACCTCAGTGCTACACTCTTTAGGTACATACCTTTGAAATATGGTGGCGGATAATTTAAAAAGAAAAATTCTACAGCAGCCATCTCTCGACGCTAATTGCACAAGATGGTGGCTATACATGACTCCTTAAAGGTGCTTATGCAAGATGGCCGCTATACATAGGTTCTTATGAGACGCCCTTGGGATGCTTGCGCAAGATGGCGGTTATACATGGCTCCTTATGAGATGCCCTAGGGATGCTTGCGCGAGATGGCGGTTGCTCTTATGAGGCGGCTTAAGGGTCCTTGCACAAGATGGCTAGAGACGCCCTAAGGATGCTTGCGCAAGATGGCGGCTATACACGTCTCCTTATGAGACGCCTTAAGGGTGCTTGCACAAGATGGCTGCTGCTCTTATGAAGAAAGCTAGCTTAGAGGCTAACGCGTCGTGCTAGTTCGATTCATTGAATTTGGGGCTTAAATGTAAAATGTTAAATATCTCGAAAGCGGTGCATCGTAGAGCAAAACGGACAAAAAATTTTCTGCCCAGTACCTCGGTTCGCAGTACGAGGAACAAGAAAAACATAGTCTAATGATGAGATCAACGGTTCGGTTCCTACTTAAGCCCTTTGGCATTCGCTCTGTTTTAGCTTGTATTGAAGCAAGTCTTCGTAACATGATCAGGTTTAGCTATGGTAGAGAGTATAACGTGCCGTGCAGGTTCCATTCATTAAATTTGGGGCTTAAATGCAAAATGTTAAATATCTCGAAAACGGTGCATCATAGAGCAAAACCTGATACCTGCGTTTGCAGTATCAGGAACATGATAGCATAAGAAGAACATAGTCTAATGATGAGATCGACGGTTCGATCCCTACTTAGGCCCTTTGGCATTGGCAGCTATCTAATTCTACAAGATGGGGGCTATACATAGCTTCTTATGAGGCAGCTTAAGAGCGCTTGCACAAGATGGCTGCTGCTCTTATGAGACTCCCTAGGGGTGCTTGCGCAAGGTAGCAGCGACAAGACAGTGACTATACACAGCTCCTTATGATACGGTCTAGAGGTGCTCACACAAGATGGTGGCTGCTCTGATGAAGAAAGCTAGCTTTGCATCGTGCAGGTATCTTTACAGCACTAAACCTCATACCTTTGAAATGTGGTGGCGGGTAATTTGAAAAATTCTACGTGCTTTTTCTTAACAGCAGCTATCTTTAAACAATAGCGGCTATACATAAGCTGTTAAGGCCTCCTCTTATGTCAAGGCATAGCTCTATCGAACAAGTTTAAACCTGCATCGGGGTAGCTAGAGTAAGCACGTGCTGCAGTGATGACGTCATTATGCATGTTTAGACTTGCAAATCACTAAAGAAACATAACAAGACTAGAATCGAACACTGCACTCTATGCCGTTAACTTTATCATGTGATCGGAACATTGATTGAAGTGTTTAGAACACTAAATAAGTAATCAAGACTATAATAGAACACTGTACTCGATACAACATGTGTTTAGAACATGTCAGGGGATACCTTTGTTCTAAGAAGATTAGATTACCGCACATTCCTTTTAGGGCTAATAGGCTAAAGGGCTAATGGGCTAAAGGGCTAATGGGTTAAAGGGCTAAAGGGCTAATGGGCTAAAGGGCTAGGGTGCCTCTGCTCTCTTTATCCGGGCTTGAGACCGGCTCTACAACTAGAGGCTGAGTTAACACCCTAAGGAAGGGAGAATGTTGGGAAATAATCTATACGAATATAGCTACTCGATAGACTATATACTACAGATGGATGACTTAGGTGAGGGTAAGCGCTTACTTAATAATACCTACACGACGTAATTCATACTCTATTTCAAAAATATCTTCTTTGTACTGTGTGTAACCAGCATCATGATAGGCTCTTAGCAGTTGTAAACGTTTTACAAGTACGTTGGGTTTTTTACAGTAGCTTATATCTACATAGGGTAACAGAGGATTGTTGTGAACTTTGAGTCTATATTGAACGAGACAGGGGCATGATCCAAGGACCTTAGGTTGATATCGATCTCCGTAATTACGCACGCAATGCTATTAAAGGGAAAGAACGCAGAAAATGATTAATATTCATATCATTAATAGAGGTCATACCGAAACTAATTAATATTCATACCATTGAGATGGATAAATTGTGTATTTTAAAATTATTCTACGAGATTTCTTTGTCTGCGACTTATTGTGCAGTATTATCCTTTGTGTAGCGGGGGCCCTGCAGATGAAGCCAAGCCAACTTAGACCCGGGAGGGGTTACGAATGGGGATTCCCTGTGACATCACTCGAGAGAAGACATCCCTCCTCAAGACTCACAGAATGAGGGGAAACTAACTTTTTCGAAACGGAATATAGAAGCCATCTTGGAATCGGACTGGCCAACTTAATTACCTACGAGGTAGAAAATTAATAAAACTCGAATTAGGGGCTCATCTCCCAATTTAAAAGGGATAAGTGTTACTGGGACATTTATTTAGAGTGTTTAATGTCCTCTTCCGTGATAACTTTCAGCAGAAGAAAGAATACTGTGTTGTTTCTGCGTGGAAAAGTACTGTGGCCATCTGGTTAGTCTCATGACACGTCCTCGACGGAGGGACTCCACCCCGTGTGGGAGGGGAAGCAGAACATATTTTAATTAATTTAAAGAGATTCACCGAAGGATAATTGAGTGGTTATGTCTCAATCGCACCAACTAGATACTAGTCACCGGTCACCCGCACTATTTTATCTCGAGTACGCCGGGAATAGGCGCTACGCAAATTAGTGGAAGGGGTATCGCTCCCTAGTAAAAACTACTGCAGGAAGGGACAAGAGTCAGTCTGGACTGGTGGCTTACAGACGGCGAAGCTATGTGCATTCGAGCTTCCAGCGATCTTTTGTTTGAGTGAATTTAAATTTAATTTTAAAGTGAAATCGCGTACTGTGCGTAAATATTGCAGAGATTGGATAGACGCGATGCTAGTGTCTAAACTTTAAAGATCAGGGACGTGTCGCGAACATTAAATATAATTTGTAATAATATTATTATTATTACTACGGCGCTACTGTGTCGAGTAGTAACAAAGGAATACTGCCAGCGGTTTCGTCAACCTAGAACAATGGACTCCCGTTTGGAAAGAAGAATGGTGCCTCCAGTAACTGCTTTGGTGCCTATGGGTCAGCACTAATCCAGCAATGGACTTCCTGAGCTGACAACGTGTCATCGAGTGATGGAGATGAGTATCAATCATATTTAATATGACGTAATCAGATTGGGCGGGGAACAGTTATCATTACCTGACGCTATAATGTTAGAGATTGTAACTCTAGATGTAGATGTGCTACCATGATACACGTAGCTTCTATTTACTTTATTTAATTAGTAACACGTCTGAGCAATCAATTGTAAATAAAGGGGTAATACGATAAGTTTGCATGCAGTAGTAGATTGACTTAATCATTTTATTTGGGGAAACTTGTAATTATTGATGCGTCAGGAAACCAATTTTAGTAATTCAGAGTAATTCAAGTTAGGCTGTAGTTAGTCCAGCGTTGATAATGCATGGCTGGTAAATAGTGTAATTTTATTCCGTGAGCACCCAGAACTACGAGATATGACTTCGGAACTGACACCATAGGCCTCCACTGACATATATTTAGATAGGAAGTGTACGATTTTAATTGGCAGGCTTATCACAATTTAAGTGCAAATTGAGGAATATTTAATTCATAATTGTATTACCGTGTGACGATTTTATCAGAAATCAAAATTTAGATATGGATTAATTACACCGTTATTACGAGGAAGTTAATTATGATCACGCAGTATGGTCTAATTTACAGGTAAGTCGTGTAGGGAGATAGTGTAATGATGAACCCAATAATAATAATAATAATAATAATAATAATAATAATAATAATAATAATAATGATAATAATAATAATAATAAATTTTAGTTATGGTATTCATGCAAGTATTGGTATCATAGAAACCGGTGTCGCGTCGCGGGATCATGATATTGTAAACGAATGTGTGTGTTGAATTGAAGTGAAGTATTGAGAGCCGATGTAATTTTGTTTAATGAACAATGAAGCTCAGTTTATTAGTGAACGATCCCCGAGATGGGGTGTTTTGTTAAGAAAGGGCGTTATGCCTGTGAAGGCCGAGGCCATTGACCACCCGCCGTGCAGGGGCTGGGGCAGTTGACCTAGTGAGGAGAAGTGTTGGTTTTTTTGTATGCTCGTCCGCTCGTATAAGGGGGAGCCTTGAGTTAAAGAGAACGAGGGCCGGAAGAATCGCCTAATAATGGAATATTCAACACGCCAGAATGATGTAGTCGCTAATAAATGACACGGCGATTGTTACCAGTACTTGTTAGTTTACTGTCATTACACATTTGAGTATAATGTAGCTTAGGGTTTTCAGAGTCCCACCTCCATCCCAAGGGGTGTCAGTTCAGTTCCCGACAGCGGCATTGGTACCTCAATGCTCAACCGAAGGCTGGATGTCTCACGTGTTTACTGTATATAATTTGTGTTCTCTGAGTGTTTATGTATCTTGTTGTGATTATAATTGAGTTGCCGATGGTGCTGACCATCGGGGTGGTGAAATTTTTACAAGTGAGGGTCGGTTCAAACCCGGGCGTTTGTTCCACATTTTATGAGTTCCTTCTTGGTACTTCGTTGGGGAATGGTTGTGTGTTTAGTATAGGGATTGCTCAGATTCGTTGCATGCATGTTAATCCTATTGGTCAATGATATCACATAGCCTCAGTGTCTATGATAAGTGTTTTCCGTTCGAATCCCGTCATAATGGATCGCTCTGCGATAGATAATACTCGGATCCATCACATACGACTAAAAGTCGATAACAAACAACAACAATTGATAATAATCCATGTAATTCATTTGTATATAAATGCGTCATTACCATCATCATCATTAAGGCCTAATAAACCACTTGTATTAATCTAAACTTTAACCCGAATGTGTTCTCATTGTAATTAGGTATGATCCGTCTCCTACCCTGTATGCCTTTAAACTAAGTCTAGTTAAGCGCCTATTTGTTTTATTCCAACCCGTTAACGCCCTGTAGATATCATGCCGGAGCCATTATGTGTAGGGACGGGTGCAATATGCTGACATTTGATGTGCAGGGACTTGTTTTGATGTAATACGTGCTTCAGCAGTAGCGTTTCTAGGTACAAACTTAACTTGTTTTGATAGCGATGAAGCGTTGAAATTTCCTTCTTCTTTACCTTGCATCTCTTCTTGAGATGTTTGCACTTCGACAGAACGTGTAGTAGGCTTAGGAAATGAAGTAAAATCATCAAGCTGTAATGGCAATGAATTTTCTTCTTCTTCTACTTTCCCTTTACTACTGTTTTGATCAACATCATTATCCTTATTATCATAATCATGATCTTGCCTCTCTTTATCTTGAAGTTTGTGCTTAGTAACAGAACTTGCAGCAGGCCTAGACAACAAGGGAGAATTAAAAATCTCTCGCAGAGGTGTACTTTTTAAACATAAATCAGTGTTCGCTGGAATATGGTTGAGCTCTTTGTATTTTGTTCCCGATGAAGCTACATTACACGCAGCTTCATGACGTTGAGCGTTGTATGCGTTTCTTGAACTCTCTTCTACAATGATTGCATTGAAAAATTGTCCTACATGATATCTCATGACGTCTCCTGTGATAGCTTCGGGAAAATGCTTTTCTACACTCTTCGCAAATATACCTGGAAATAGGTTTTTCTATGACGGACTTTTATCTTCTGCTAACAGATTCTTCTTTAAATCTACTCGACATTTGTTACTCTCTACTTCGATGATGCGAACAGCTTAGCGATTAACAGTAAACTAACACAAAAGCGTATAACCAAGGTAGCAACAGTAAGGTTTAAGCCCATCAAGATGGCAAGAGTGAGGTTAGCGACGTTCTGCTGTTGGATTTTAAATTCCGCGCTATAACATGCATAAGGTGGTAGCCTTGAGGTTTACTGCCGTAAAGATGGCAGCAGTGAGGTTAGCGACGCTCTATTGTCCTTCAAAGTGAGGTTAGGGTTCGTCAAGAAGACAGCTGTCAAAAGAGCACGTGGCTATGTTTACCAAACAAGTCTTGTTATGTTTCTTTAGTGATTTGCAAGTCTAAACATGCATAATGACGTCATCACTGCAGCACGTGCTTACTCTAGCTATCCCGATGCAGGTTTAAACTTGTTCGATAGAGCTATGCCTTGACATAAGAGGAGGCCTTAACAGCTTATGTATAGCCGCTATTGTTTAAAGATAGCTGCTGTTAAGAAAAAGCACGTAGA
Organism: Anabrus simplex; assembly: GCF_040414725.1. Taxonomy (NCBI): domain Eukaryota; kingdom Metazoa; phylum Arthropoda; class Insecta; order Orthoptera; family Tettigoniidae; genus Anabrus; species Anabrus simplex. The sequence continues at coordinate 945,312,033 of NC_090266.1, read as the reverse complement.
ATTTTTCAAATTACCCGCCACCACATTTCAAAGGTATGAGGTTTAGTGCTGTAAAGATACCTGCACGATGCAAAGCTAGCTTTCTTCATCAGAGCAGCCACCATCTTGTGTGAGCACCTCTAGACCGTATCATACGGAGCTGTGTATAGTCACCGTCTTGTCGCTGCTACCTTGCGCAAGCACCCCTAGGGAGTCTCATAAGAGCAGCAGCCATCTTGTGCAAGCGCTCTTAAGCTGCCTCATAAGAAGCTATGTATAGCCCCCATCTTGTAGAATTAGATAGTAGCCGGGCTGAGTGGCTCAGACGGTTAAGGCGCTGGCCTTCTAACCCCAACTTGGCAGGTTCGATCCTGGCTCAGTCCGGTGGTATTTGAAGGTGCTCAAATACGACAGCCCCGTGTCGGTAGATTTACTGGCTCGTAAAAGAACTCCTGCGGGACTAAATTCCGGCACCTCGGCGTCTCCGAAGACCTTAAAAAGTAGTTAGTGGGACGTAAAACAAATAACATTATTATTATTAGAATTAGATAGCTGCCAATGCCAAAGGACCTAAGTAGGGATCGAACCGTCGATCTCATCATTAGACTATGTTTTTCTTGTGCTATCATATTCCTGATACTGCAAACCCAGGTATCAGGTTTTGCTCTATGATGCACCGTTTTCGAGATATTTAACATTTTGCATTTAAGCCCCAAATTTAATGAATGGAACCTGCACGGCACGTTATACTCTCTACCATAGCTAAACCTGATCATGTTACGAAGACTTGCTTCAATACAAGCTAAAACAGAGCGAATGCCAAAGGGCTTAAGTAGGAACCGAACCGTTGATCTCATCATTAGACTATGTTTTTCTTGTTCCTCGTACTGCGAACCGAGGTACTGGGCAGAAATTTTTTTGTCCGTTTTGCTCTACGATGCACCGCTTTCGAGATATTTAACATTTTACATTTAAGCCCCAAATTTAATGCATCGAACTAGCACGACGCGTTAGCCTCTAAGCTAGCTTTCTTCATAAGAGCAGCAGCCATCTTGTGCAAGCACCCTTAAGGCGTCTCATAAGGAGACGTGTATAGCCGCCATCTTGCGCAAGCATCCTTAGGGCGTCTCTAGCCATCTTGTGCAAGGACCCTTAAGCCGCCTCATAAGAGCAACCGCCATCTCGCGCAAGCATCCCTAGGGCATCTCATAAGGAGCCATGTATAACCGCCATCTTGCGCAAGCATCCCAAGGGCGTCTCATAAGAACCTATGTATAGCGGCCATCTTGCATAAGCACCTTTAAGGAGTCATGTATAGCCACCATCTTGTGCAATTAGCGTCGAGAGATGGCTGCTGTAGAATTTTTCTTTTTAAATTATCCGCCACCATATTTCAAAGGTATGTACCTAAAGAGTGTAGCACTGAGGTTTGCGATGTTAGATGGCGGATGACAGCTGACAAAAAAGCGCGTGAGTTTGTTTACTAAACAGGAGCACGTGGAATTTTTCAATTTGCCGCCACCACATTTCAAAGGTATCTAGCTAAAGATGGCAGCACGGTGCGCTCTTGATTAAAGATGGCGGATGACAGCTAACAGAACTTTTCAAATTGCCCGCTACTACATGTCATAAAGAGGGTAGCACGGTGTTCTGTGGATTAAAGATGGCGGATGACAGCTGACGAAATTGCCCGCATGATAGCAGCACAGTGCTCTATTGATTAAAGATGGCGGATGACAGCTGTCAAAAAAGCACGTGGCTTTGTTTCCCAACAAGAGCACATAGAATTTTTCAAATTGCCGCCACCACATTTCAAAGGTATCTAGCTAAAGAGTGCAGCACTGTGCTCTGTTGATTAAAGATGGCGGATGACGGCTGTCAAAAAAGCGCGTGAGTTTGTTTCCAAACAAGAGCATGTAGAATTTGCCGCCACCACATAGAGAGCAGCACGGTGCTCTCTTGATTAAAGATGGCTGCTGTCATGTGGAATTGCCTGCCACCACATTTCAAAGGTAACTAGCTAAAGAGGGCAGCACGGTGATCTCTAGATTAAAGATGGCTGCTGTCAAAAAGCATTTTTCAAATTATCCGCCACCACATTTCAAAGGTAAGTAGCTAAAGAGAGCACAACTGTGCTCTATAGATTAAAGATGGCGGATGACAGCTGTCAAAAAAGCACGTGGATTTGTTTACCGATTCTAATCTCGCGCTAGTGAGGTTAAGTTGGTAGCACTAAGGTTTAGGCCCGTTAAGATGGCAGCACTGCGGATGACAGGTGATGAATTTGCAGCTACTGCGATAAAGAGGGCAGCACAGTGCTCTGTGGTTTAAAGATGGCGGATGACAGCTGTCAAAAAAGCACGTGAATTTGTTTATCTCACGCTAGTGAGGTTAAGTTGGTAGCACTAAGGTTTAGGCCCGCCAAGATGGCAGCACTGCCGATGACAGGTGACGAATTTGCAGCTACTGCGATAAAGAGGGCAGCACGGTGCTCTGTAGTTTAAAGATGGCGGATGACAGCTGTCAAAAAAGCACGTGGCTGTCAAAAAACACGTGGATTTGTTTATCTCGCGCTAGTTAGATCAAGTTGGTACTACTGAGGTTTAGGCCCGTCAAGATGGCAGTACTGAGGTTAGCGATGCGTTGTTGTCTGTCAAAACGCACGTGGCTGTCAAAAAACACGTGGCTTTGTTTACCTCGCGCTAGTTAGGTTAAGTTGGCACTACTGAGGCTTAGGCCTGTCAAGATGGCAGCAGGGAGGTTAGCGATGCGTTGTTGTCGATGACAGCAGTCAAAAAGCACGTGGCTTTGTTTACAAATTCAAATCTCGCGCCAAAATTCAAATTCCCGCCAAAAATTCAAATTTCCCGCCAGAATTCAAATTTCCCGCGGGAGGAGGCGGCCGAACTGTCCTATTATACTACTCATGTTGTACTGAGACTCTCTCACTACGCCTCACTTTTTGTTTCATACGGGCCACTATGTAGCGCTAGTAGTAGCATTTCGATCTATCTGCACGGTGCCTATAGTCATCCCATTTGATATTCATGACGGATCTAGGTTTTTTTGATGAAAGCGTTCCAGTTTCTTGATGTCGCGGCGATCATAACCTCTTCCATAACAGTCGCTGACTGTGGATATGATGATATGATTGGTCTGTTTCTTTGTAACTGTTGTATTTACTTAGTGTGTTTGGAGAGGATGGGCAGAGTCTATGGTTTGGTGCTTTATCTGCCAAACATGCCGTCAATCACACATCGGTTGCAGTGCGCAGTTCAAAAATTAATTTCCTTACTTTTCCAGAAGAATATTCTGTACAAATTAATCAGGAAATTTGGCACTAATTTTAAACAAAAACAGCATTTTTTCAGATTATCTAGGGCCTTAAATAGGCTCAACATCAGTAGATTTATTGGTAGGTATTTGCATCAGTTCTTCATCCTCCAGGATTTTAGTGATAGTGACACCTTCAAGTTTCTTGATCAAACTGAAAACAGTGTTTGCAATTTCTCTTTCCTCCTCATGTATTTCACATGATGAAGATGACACTTCAAGTCTGGTATAAAACTTCTGACACCTTGTTTGCAGCAATTCTCACTGTGCAAGATACAAACACAAATGCACAATCTCAGGAATTCACTAATTACAGATCAGAGTATACACTCACAAACATAAACAACTACATTGGAGTCAAACAGAATGGTATTCTAATGCACTGCCACAACTATATGCTGCTGCACACATGGATTACCTCTAACTGCTTATCTGTAGCAAATGAGTCAGTAAGGACAGCTAAAACTTGCACTACTGCCATCTAGTAGATCATTTGTACCTATTTACAAAATATGAGATAAATACCCGCCAGGCACATCACGAATGTTCTTGTCAGTTATATTATTTGGGTAACTTCTCAGATTGTACTTCTCACGTTTTAGCCATATATGTATAGTATAAGTTTCTTGAGCAATAGTGGCACTCTTTGTGCCTCTGTTTGTGACAGTGCCCAAAGATGGTAAGCTGGATGCCACTGATGCTCAGTTTGTTGACGTGATGCACACAAATGCATTCTTCCAAAGCAAGGCAGAACAGATGGGGCAAGTTGATATTTATATGAATGGTGGAGTTGACCAACCGGGCTGCGCCTATGAATCCAGTGAGTTTTTATTTAGCATCTTGCTTTTAGTACCGGGAGTGTCCAGCACAAATGGAAAGTTTGAATCTCTTAGCTAATGGTTATTGCAACAACATAGACATCAAGAAAACTCTTGTTTGAGTCTTGACCATATTAACCATTTCATGTCATTTTTGCTGTATAGAGACTGCTTTAGGACTAGTAATCCTTTAAAGCTGTTCATTTTTCAGTATATTCTTCCCATGTTTATATGGGATTGGCAGAAAATCTAAGAAGAATTTGAGTCTTATGTAGAGGTTTAAAGCCAGATGCTATTTTTGCTACAATGTGTTTGTTTCAAACATTATCTTTTTGAAATTATTATTGTTATTCCAGTAATTTCTGCCTAAAGTTTCAATATTTTGATTTCAGGGCTGGACCCAGCCATGCCTCTGTTTGTGACAGTGCCCAAAGATGGTAAGCTGGATGCCACTGATGCTCAGTTTGTTGACGTGATGCACACAAATGCATTCTTCCAAGGCAAGGCAGAACAGATGGGGCAAGTTGATATTTATATGAATGGTGGAGTTGACCAACCGGGCTGCGCCTTTGAATCCAGTGAGTTTTTATTTAGCGTATTGCTTTTAGTACCAGGAGTGTCCAAGGACATGTTTGGTTCACCTGGCACAGGTCTTTCTGTTTGACGTCCATGGGCGACCTGTGCATCTGGGTGTGAGATGATTTTGATAATGAGGTAGCGGTAGCGTGAAACCTGTTGCCGGCATGTAGTCTACTCTTGTCGAATAACACCAAGTGGTCTTCTCAAGGCACAATATCACCATCTGATGGACAAATCACTATCAGCAGTGTCACATGCACTCACTCCACATGAACACCAGGCTTTTGGTACACGACCTAGTGACTAGAAATTGTATAACACCACCTCTCCTACCTGCTGGCCAATATTCAGATGGTGACATATTTCTCCACTACTAGGATTCGAACTGGCTAACCACAGCGTTAGACCAGTGAGTACAGTATATGGACACAAATAGAGGATATATCACTTAATCTCATTTCTCCCTCTTCCTTTCTTTACTTTTCCTTCTAGTTAAATTTGAAAGGGATTTATTTGGGTATTTAGGTGATGTGTAGTCATCAGCGCCTCCCCTAAGTCCAACCCTTGTCCACGTTGTGGGAGTTTGGCAATGGCATGAAGTAGGGGATTGCCTGTAGGGGTGATGTACAGTGGAGACTGGGTGTGTCCCATGACTGTTACGGTAGCTGTGAAGGCCCTACAAGAACCCTGAAAAGGGATAGGTAACAGGGCTCTGGTGATGTCCTAGATGGCAGATGCAGCAGAAGAGGAGACCTTTGGAACGGCAAAGCTGGCAGACGAAGCAACCCTCTTCCCATGAAGATAATGAAATACGGAGAACCACCCCTTACGGTGAAGAGTTACCTTCAAAGGCTACGGGAAACAACCCCTGCAGAGATCAGCAGGCTTGAAGGCTCAGGTGGCAGCCCCACGACCAAGCTCAGGTTGCTGTGGGCTAATAACTTGCACAACATTAAATAAAGAACTATTAAAGATACCGAAGTGAAACACAACCGGATGGATAATAACTTGACAATTTTTACATGAAACGGAAAACGAGAATAGGTTCTTGGAATGCCAGAACCCTCAGAGAGATTAGTAGATTCAAACAAGTGACTAAAGTGATGGAGGAATACAGACTGGATTTCTTTGGACTAAGTGAAGTATGCTGGCTACACTTCGGGGAAATACAGACTCTTAATAGAAGCACATTCCTTTATTCTCGACAAATGGGGGATGATGCAAAACATAGAGAAGGTGTAGGATTGTTATTGAATAAAACTGCAAAGAGGAGCCTTCTTGATTCGAAACCTATCTCGGAGAGACTGATGAGAGCCTGATTCAGGACCAGGGTTCAAAATGTAACTGTGATCCAATGTTATGTTCCCACAGAAATGTCAGAGACTGAAAAACAGGAAGCATTCTACTGCCAATTAGATGAGACTATTAAGAGAGGGAAAAAGAGGGATATTATTGTGATGGGGAATTTAAATGCAAAGGTTGGTTCTAACAATGAGAGTCTGGAACAAATTATGGGAGTGGTGACTCTAATGAAAATGGGGAGCTTTTCATTGATTTCTGTGCTAGCCATGATTTGGTAGTGGATGCACTTGATTTCCTCATAAATGGTGCTGTAAGATTACATGGGTGTCGCCAGACCACGTTACAAAAAAACAGATAGACCACATCACCATAAATAGAAAATTTAGAAGATCATTGACTGATGTGAGAAATAAAAGAGGGGCAGATATTGGAAGTGATCATCACTTGGTAGTTGCGAGTTTAGAATGAAAATTGTGGCAAGTGGAAGGAAATTCGAAAGGAGACATAAGAAATTTGATTTAGGTAAACTGCAAGGTGAAAGTAAAAGGAAAGACTTCAAGTTAGAGTTTGAAGCTCCCGCTGTTGAACCTGAACCAGAACCCAGTATGGATATCCAATGATCATGGAAGAAAGTTACAGACACACATTTAGAAGTTAGTGAGAAGGTACGTAGATTCAACAATCATCTTCAGAAGGAGTGGATGTCTGATGCTACTTGGAAAGAAATAGAGCTTAGGAAACTAATTAAGGTAAAGTTTAATATGAGTAAAACAAGACAACAGAAAGCTGTAGCACAAAAGAATATGTAGAAGCTGATAAGAGCATGAAGAAAAGCAAAAAAAGGACCACATACAGTGGGTAGATGAACAAACATGAACGGCAGAAGAGGCATCAGCAAGAGAAGATGCTAAGGAATTGTATAGTATCACAAACAAACTGCCAAAGAGAGGGTTTATCAGAAGATGCTAAGGAATTTTATAGTATCACAAACAAACTGCCAAAGAGCGGGTTTATCAGAAATAAACTTGTTAAATAAGAGAGATAAACTACTGACCATCCAGAAAGAACAGTTACAGAGATGGAAGGAACGAGTTGCTTAATAGAGATTTAGAAAGGAATGGTAATAAACAAATGGAGTTTGTAGACAGTGACCCAATAATAAAGTTACACCCTCCAACCTGTGCAGAAGTAGAGGGGGCCTTGAAACAGATAAGAACAGGAAAAGCACCAGATATGGATAATACTGCGCCATAAATACTTGTAGCAGATATTGAGACCTCGGCAAAATTATTGCAACCCCAAAGGTGATATTCCTAAGTGTGACAATTGGAAGGGAATTACGTTGTTGTCGGTACCCTGCAAGATGCTTTCTAGGATCATTTTAGAGCGGGTGAAGGATGTTGTTGAATTATGCCTTAGAAAGGAACAGGATGGTTTCCGTAAACATTATAGCTGTGTCGACCTCATAAATACTCTGAGAATTATTGTGGAACAAAGTGCAGAATGGCAGAATACCTTCTACTTGACTTTCATCAATTTTGAGAAAGCCATAAGTAATAAATGTCATATTAATCCATATTGAAGAGCAATATAATGTAAAACAAAAGCTAAAGGTTTCCACCTATTCGTTATTGTTTGTTGTAGCTCTATAAAGGTTACATATATTTGTTGAAACTAGTTTTGGTCGTACTAGAGACTATCATCAGTCAAAATCAATAAAAGTTAAGGCAAGATATGAATTATAGGTAAAATGTATGAAGCAAGCATGTGTTGCTGAAATTTAGTGCAAGACAAGTAAAGATATGGATGTCAAACACTCATCACAATCACATGTCCTTTGCAAGCTCTCAGCCTTCCTCCAATTTGAAAAATGCACATCACAGAAGACTAGGTCAAACATTTAAAATACCAGCACTCGAGGAATCTTCTAGAACTCAGCTTAGCTGAAACGAGTGTGAACAGAATGATGTTAATGGGGAAGTGTTGAGATGTTCATTTGTTTCCAAAACCGGCATGAAAAAAAGAAATGCTTACGGTGGGGCTGATGGAGGTGGAATGGAGGGTGATTGCTGGAGGGAATTTGGAGAAAAATAAAGAAGGGTGTTTAGAGTACTTAATTTCTTTTTATTGAAAATAGGATTTAATAGATCTAATAAAGGGTTTGTTTTTCCTTGGCTATGTATGGCTGTGTTATGCATGAGTTAAACACCATCAGAAATATAGCCAAGGCCACCGGATGTAATAAATATTTTATTGAAGGAATAATAAATGAAGTCAGACATCGACTTTCCACTGCCCTCACTAAAGAAGAAAAACTAACAAAACCTTATTTTCCACTTTCACCATTAATAACCCACAGATACATAAGATATCTAACATTTTCAAAAAAATTGTATAAAAATATCTTTTAAAACGGACAATAATAATGCATTAATTCTACATAACACAAACTCGATTAATAATAATAAAAAATTATATAGATCAGGTGTTTATATGCTTAAATAGAGTAGCTGGCCGTCCACCCATATCGGCAAACAGGTGGAAACTTTGACACGAGGTACTTAGAACATGTAAATTCATGTAAATATAATAGACTAGCAGATGTACCCGTGCTTCGCTACGGAATTCTACATTGTATACAGAATTCTAGGTTAAGAGTACACGTTGTGAGTAAGACTGTATTAAATTGCATAGCTCTTGAACGTTACCCCAGAAACACGATGGGAAAGTCATCATATGCCTTTTTTTCATGTGAAGACCGGATTAGGGAATTTTAATTGTAATGGCAGGCCCTCTTGCCTACTATTAAGTGGTGGAGTTTTTAAATATTTATTAAAATCTAGGATATAGAAGACCACCCTTCATAAAAAAATTAAGTTAGCGCCTGAAATGATTTCGGAAGAAGGGATATAGTGTTGTTGAGTTTCAACCACCATCTAACTCCTTTAGGGGAGAAATATGTTGAAGTATGCGATATTTTTCACCTAAGACATAAAAGAGGACACTTCTCGCAAAATTACAACTTTGTACGTCAAACGGTTTTCGAGAGATGAATAATTTCGTTTACAGAGCTAACCTCATTTAACACTTTAGAGACAGAACGTTAGAAAATATTTCCTATTTCACACCTAGGATTTAAAATCTATACCGCTATTTGGAATTTTCTCTTCATGAGTTAAACCGTTTTGGAGAAAGAAATGAATACAATATTGTTTTTGGATCATAACCTCCATTTAACTCGCCGAGCTTTTAAATGTGTTTCAAACCTTCTGTTATTTAACACCTAGGATATCATTTAAAATTTCAACTTCATAATTCAAACTGTTTCCTATAAATGCATACTTTTGTGACCATTCCTGACCCCCCCCCAGTCAAAACCCCCGTAGGAGTCTATTGTTTTAAGTCCACTTATTATTTGTATCCTCATAAAAAGAATCCAACTACTTTGCACCCCTTAAATTGATTCAATCCCCGTCCCTCCCCTGCCACCAAATACGCGTGTCTTCATTTTTAAAGGAGATTTCAAATATTACTTTTCTCGTCCGTAACATCCTTCGTTTTCCAGATATGAGTATCCTCAAGCAAAGAATTCCACTCATTTTTCAATTCATTTACCCCCTCCCCTTAATTGGATTTTCCGGAAAAAAGAGTACGTGTTTATTTTTAAAGGAGATTCCAAATAAAAATTTTCATGTCTCTAACACTTTCAGTATATGAGATATAAGTATTCTCATTCAAAAGAATTCCGCCTTTTTCCAGTCCTGTTTTCAATCCCCACCCCAAAAGTGTTTTTTCCGAAAATACGTGTTGCTTTATTTTTAAAAGATATTAAAAAGTTTTCACGTCTGCAATATCTAAAGTTTTTGAGATACTTCACCCCTTTTAACACTTCCCCTCGAGTGGATACTCAGAAAACAAATTATGTGTGTTCCTTTACTTTTACAGGTGATTCCAAATACCAGTTCTCACGTCTGTAACATCTTCAGTATTTGATATACAGGTATCATCATAAAAATAATTCAATACTTTCTTCATTTCATTTCACCCACCCCATCCACTTAAGTGGATTTTCCGAAAACAAAAATACTTTTTTCTTCACTTTTAAAGAAGATTCCAAATACAAATGTTCATGTCTGTAACATCTTCAGTTTTTGAGATATAAGTATCCTCATAAAAAGAATTCACCCCCTTTTTCAAACCTTTTCAGAACCCCTTTAAGGGAATTTTCCGAAGACAAAAAAATATGTATTTCTTTATATTTAAAGAAGATTCCAGATAAAAATGTTCATGACTGTAAAACTTTCATCTTTTGAGATATAAGTACCCTCATAAAAAGAATTCAACCCCTTATTCAGTCCTTTTTATAATCCCCTTTTCTTTGTTTTTAAAGGACATACTAACTTTCACGTCAGTGATGATGATGATACTGATATCTTCAGTTTTGGAGATACCAGTATCATCATCATCATCATCATCATCATCATCTGTTTACCCTCCAGGTTCGGTTTTTCCCTCGGACTCAGCGAGGGATCCCACCTCTACCGCCTCAAGGGCAGTGTCCTGGAGCTTCAGACTCTTGGTCGGGGATACAACTGGGGAGAATGACCAGTACCTCGCCCAGGCGGCCTCACCTGCTATGCTGAACAGGGGCCTTGTGGAGGGATGGGAAGGAAGAGGGAAGGAAGCGGCCGTGGCCTTAAGTTAGGTACCATCCCGGCATTCGCCTGGAGGAGAAGTGGGAAACCACGGAAAACCACTTCCAGGATGGCTGAGGTGGGAATCGAACCCCCCTCTACTCAGTTGACCTCCCGAGGCTGAGTCGACCCCGTTCCAGCCCTCGTACCACTTTTCAAATTTCGTGGCAGAGCCGGGAATCGAACCCGGGCCTCCGGGGGTGGCAGCTGATCACGCTAACCACTACACCACAGAGGCGGACAGATACCAGTATCCTGATAAAAATAATTCAACCCCCTTTCTGAGTCATTTTACACCGAGCCCGATAGCTGCAGTCGCTTAAGTGCGGCCAGTATCCAGTATTCGGGAGATAGTAGGTTCGAACCCCACTGTCGGCAGCCCTGAAAATGGTTTTCCGTGGTTTTCCATTTTCACACCAGGCAAATGCTGGGGCTGTACCTTAATTAAGGCCACGGCCGCTTCCTTGTCCCATAAGACCTATCTGTGTCGGTGCGACGTAAAGCAACTAGCAAAAAAAAAAAAAAAAAAGAGTCATTTTACACCCCTGTAATTGTTTATTCCGAAAACAAAAAAAATACCTGTTACTTTAAAAGAAGGGCCTGTCTGGCCGAGGCGTTAAAGGAGTGCTTGGTTCGCCCGGAAGGACGAATCCCCGTCAGGAAGTCGTAAATTTTTTTTTGCTAGGAGCTTTACGTCGCACCGGCACAGATAGGTCTTATGGCGACGATAGGATAGGAAAGGCCTAGGAGTTGGAAGGAAGTGGCCGTGGCCTTACTTAAGGTACAGCCCCAGCATTTGGCTGGTGTGAAAATGGGAAACCACGGAAAACCATTTTCAGGGCTGCCGATAGTGGGATTCGAACCTACTATCTCCCGGATAGTCGTAAAATTTAAGAAACGAGATTTCCATTTCCGGAGGTGCATATGGCCCTGACGTTCACTCAGCCTACACCAAAAATGAGTACCAGGTTAATTCCTGGCGGCAAAGGCGGCCGGCGTAGAGCTAACCTCTCTACCCCATCACGTGCCGAGGTTAACCTTCCACTCCTCCAAGGGCCTTCATGGCCTGTACGGAGGTGACTTTGCTTTGCTTTTTTGCTTTGCTTTAAAAGAGATTAAAATTCAAAATTTCACGTCTGTAATATGTTATGTTTTTGAGACATACTGTAGATATGCTCATTTTAAAATGTCAACCCTTTTTAACACATCCCCTTAAGTGGATTTTCGGAAAGTAAATTTCGCATGTTCTTTTACTTTCACAATACCTAATACCAATTTTCAGGTCTGTAACGTTACGTTTTTTGAGATATATTGTAGATATACTCATTTTAAAAATTCATCCCCCTTGTCACTCCTGTTTACCACCTCTTTAGAAGATTTTCCAAAAACAAAAGAAATACGTGTTACTTTTCTTTCAAATGAGATTCCAAATGCCAATTTTCATGACTGTAACATCTTCAGTTTTTGAGATATAAGTATCCTCATAAAAAGTATACGACATATTTTTCACCTTTTTTCACCCGCGTAAGTGGATTTTCCGAAAACAAAAAATACATGTTTCCTTATTTTTAAAGAAGATTCCAAATAACAATTTTCACGTCTTCAAACTGTTTTTTGAGATATGGATACACGCATTTTAAAAATTCACCCTCCTTTTCACCCCCTTAGTTTCGGTATGTCCAAATACCCTCCCTTAGTGAGCACCTACATTGTAATATAAATATATCTTAAAAATTTCATTTCTGTATGTCCAGTAGTTTTGGCTCAGCAATGATGAATGAGTCAGTCAATCAGGACATGTCATTTAATATATATGTAGATAAGGAACCAAAAGGTTCAATAATACTGCCCTACAGGACCCCCCTCCCTTAATCATTACAGGATCATATAACACTTCACCTACTCTAATTCTCTGAGTTTTATTTTCTAGAAATTCAGCCACCCATTCAACCACTCCTTTGTGTAGTCCAATAGCCCTCATTTTCACCAGTAATCTCCCATGATCTACCCTACCAAAAGCCTCAGATAGATCAAAAGCGATACAGTCCCTTTGACCTTCTGAATATAAAATATCTGCTACACATTGCTGGAATCCTACAAGTTGAGCACCATTGGAATAACTTTTCCTATACCCATGGGCGCCCGCAGGATCTTTTCCAGGTGGGGGGGGGGGGGCACATTAACAATGTTCTTAATTATAAAAACCGACATAACGTCAGCAACATTAAATTGTTTACAGAAACGTTCGGTTATAACAGATGCTAGACGACTGTCAGTAAGTTCAGTTTATGAAATAATCTTGTATGATATTAAACCAATTGAACACGAACATTTTTAGAATTCCAGGGGGGGGCAAGTGCCCCCCTTGCCCCCCCCCCTTGCGGGCGCCCATGCCTAAACCTGAACTGCCTTCTATCAAACCAGTTAGTTATTTTGCCAACATATCTAATATAATCAGAAAAATGCTTTCCCAGAGCTTACAAACAACCCAATGTCAAGCTGATGGGTCTATAATTAGCTGCTTTATTTTTGTCACCCTTTCTCATGGTTCAGTGGGGCTACTATTGCAACTCTCCATTCATTTGGTATCACTCCATCATGCAAACAGTAATCAAATACGTATGTCCGATATGGCACTATATCCTAACCCAAAGCCTTAAATAGATCCCCAGAAATCTTCTCAATCCCAGCTGCCTTTCTAGCTTTCAACTTTTGTATTTATTTTTTTGCTAGTTGTTTTACGTCGCACCGACACACCTAGGTCTTATGGTGACAATGGGACAGGAAAGGCCTAGGAATGGGAAGGAAGCGGCCGTGGCCTTAATTAATGTACAGCCCCAGCATTTGCCTGGTGTGAAAATGGGAAGCCACGGAAAACCATTTTCAGGGCCGCCGACAGTGGGATTCGAACCCACTGTCTCCCGGATGCGAGCTCATAGCTGCGCACTCCTAACCGCACGGCCAACTCGCCCGGTTTATTTTTTTGTGGTTCATGTTTGTGGGTTACCGTAATCACGGCCAACTCGCCCGGTTTATTTGTTATGTGGTTCATGTTTGTGGGTTACTGTAGTCACGTCCTAGTTCGTGAACCATGGGCAACGGCTGAGTGGCCTAGTAAGTGGTCCTGAGAGTCGGGATACCAGTTGCTATGGAATGGGAGTGGGCATCTCGGACATATTCTGAGTCGTGGCCCTCCTTGTGCTCAGGCGGCTAGGACTATACAATTCACCGGTGGTCCATAACCCGTTAGAGGAGAGATCCTCACTTGGACTATGTGCAAGTAGGGTAGCATCCTGCTTCATGAATTTACCGAGCTCAGAACATTTTAAGCAAGCCTCGGACCTATGGGAGTAATGGAGTCCCACTCCCATTTGACAGGCGAGGGACTCCTTGGAAACATGGGAAGTCATGGGAAGATTTTGGTAATAACCTGGAAAGGCTAGGTCAAGCAGCAGGGAAACCTTTCTGGACAGTAATAAAGAATCTTAGGAAGGGAGGGAAAAAGGAAATTAACAGTGTTTTGAGTAATTCAGGTGAACTCATAATAGATCCCAGGGAATCACTGGAGAGGTGGAGGGAATATTTTGAACATCTTCTCAATGTAAAAGGAAATCATCCTGGTGGTGTTGCAAACAGCCAAGCTCATGGGAAGGAGGAAAATGATGTTGGTGAAATTATGCTTGAGGAAGTGGAAAGGATGGTAAATAAACTCCATTGTCATAAGGCAGCAGGAATAGATGAAATTAGACCTGAAATGGTGAAGTATAGTGGGAAGGCAGGGATCAAATGGCTTCATAGAGTAGTAAAATTAGCGTGGAGTGTTGGCAAGGTACCTTCAGATTGGACAAAAGCAGTAATTGCACCTATCTATAAGCAAGGAAACAGGAAGGATTGCAACAACTATCGAGGTATCTCATTGATTAGTATACCAGGCAAAGTATTCACTGGCATCTTGGAAGGGAGGGTGCGATCAGTCGTTGAGAGGAAGTTGGATGAAAACCAGTGTGGTTTCAGACCACAGAGAGGCTGTCAGGATCAGATTTTCAGTATGCACCAGGTAAGTGAAAAATGCTACGAGAGGAATAGGCAGTTGTGTTTATGTTTCGTAGATCTAGAGAAAGCATATGACAGGGTACCGAGGGAAAAGATGTTCACGATACTGGGGGACTATGGAATTAAAGGTAGATTATTAAATTCAATCAAAGGAATTTATGTAGACAATTGGGCTTCAGTGAGAATTGATGGTAGAATGAGTTCTTTGTTCAGGGTACTTACAGGGTTTAGACAAGGCTGTAATCTTTCACCTTTGCTGTTCGTAGTTTACATGGATCATCTGCTGAAAGGCATAAAATGGCAGGGAGGGATTCAGTTAGGTGGAAATGTAGTAAGCAGTTTGGCCTATGCTGACGACTTGGTCTTAATGGCAGACTGTGCTGAAAGCCTGCAGTCTAATATCTTGGAACTTGAAAATAGGTGCAATGAGTATGGTATGAAAATTAGCCTCTCGAAGACTACATTGATGTCAGTAGGTAAGAAATTCAACAGAATTGAATGTCAGATTGGTGATACAAAGCTAGAACAGGTCGATAATTTCAAGTATTTAGGTTGTGTGTTCTCCCAGGATGGTAATATAGTAAGTGAGATTGAATCAAGGTGTAGTAAAGCTAATGCAGTGAGCTCGCAGTTGCGATCAGCAGTATTCTGCAAGAAGGAAGTCAGCTCCCAGACGAAACTATCTTTACATCGGTCTGTTTTCAGACCAACTTTGCTTTACGGGAGTGAAAGCTGGGTGAGCTCAGGATATCTTATTCATAAGTTAGAAGTAACAGACATGAAGGTAGCAAGAATGATTGCCGGTACAAACAGATGGGAACAATGACAGGAGGGTACTCGGAATGAGGAGATAAAGGCTAATTTAGGAATGAACTCGATGGATGAAGCTGTACGCATAAACCGGCTTCGGTGGTGGGGTCATGTGAGGCGAATGGAGTGGGATAGGTTACCTAGAAGAATAATGGACTCTGCTATGGAGGGTAAGAGAAGTAGAGGGAGACCAAGACGATGATGGTTAGACTCGGTTTCTAACGATTTAAAGAGGTATAGAACTAAATGAGGCCACAACACTAGTTGCAAATCGAGGATTGTGGCGACGTTTAGTACATTCACAGAGGCTTGCAGACTGAACGCTGAAAGGCATAACAGTCTATAATGATAATATATGTATGTATGTATGTATGTATGTATGTATGTATGTATGTATGTATGTATGTATGTATGTATGTATGTATGTATGTATGTATGTATGTATGTCTTAATTATCATAGGTAAATTTCAGTATTTCGCCAGTATTAGTCGTCTCCTCTACCTGGACCTAATATTTATACCAAACTACCTTTACGTATTGCTGACTGATTACTTCTGCCTTCTGTAAGTCCTCTCATATACACTCTCCTTGTTCATTAATGATCCGTGGAATGTCCTTCCTGGAACCTATTTCTGCTTTGAAGTATCTACACATATTATCCTTTCACTGCTTCCAAAATTTCATATGGCTGCCAATTATGTTTGTCATCATGTTACCCTTAACAGACTTTTTTGCTGAATTTATATTCTTTGGCCTGGTTCCTTGAAGTAATTACAGGTACCTTTGTATTTGAACTTCTTTATCACTATTTTCCTTTGTTTTTTAAACTTAATTTTTCCACTAATGCTCCTTATTCGAATTTTTTCATTAAGTGTTGCAACATTTCTCAGAAACATGTACAACTGTTGTTTCAACTTGTTGAATGTTTTCATCTTATCCTTTTTTAATAACATCCAACTTGATTCGAATGAATCAAGACTTGCAGTCAAAATATGTACGAACTTTACATACCAACATCAAGTCAGATAAAACATTTTCATTTTTAACCTTAAGCCCATTGTTTAACTCATTCCACAAAAATGTCAGCTTTGCAATATGCATCAAAATATCCTCCCCATGTGTCCAACCAAATACGAGAAATATGTACAGATCTTGAAAAGCTGATCTTCCTTGTCCATGATTTCCTGATGATCAGTATCTGGCATTGCACTTGTAATCATAGACTTGGCATAACTGTTAACCTTCGCCGGGCTGAGTGGCTCAGACGGTTAAGGCGCTGGCCTTCTAACCCCAACTTGGCAGGTTCGATCCTGGCTCAGTCTGGTGGTATTTGAAGGTGCTCAAATACGACAGCCCCGTGTCGGTAGATTTACTGGCACGTAAAAGAACTCCTGTGGGACTAAATTCCGGCACCTCGGCGTCTCCGAAGACCTTAAAAAGTAGTTAGTGGGACGTAAAACAAATAACATTATTATTACTGTTAACCTTCAATACAGGTCTGACTGCACTTTGTGATTCTTTACTGCAGCTTCACCAGGTCCATCTCCCAACACCTCCGGTTTCATCAGTTTGCCATCAATTGAACCTAAGGCTACCAACAAAGCTTGAATCTTACTCTTCCACATCGGCCAATCAGCCCCGTAGCTTAACGACTTTACATGCTTTACTAAATCCATTATTTGATTTAAACAAAATGTGAGACTCAAAAAACAGTTTGTAATGGTTTACTTTTCCTGTCTTTGGTTGCACAGCTGGCACCCATGAATGAAAATCCACAGCCTGTTTCCAGTCATTCGACTGGGTCGGCGATGGAATGACTGAAGCCCCCATCTAGCAGCGAGGATAGGAATCGTGCCTGCTGCCAATGCCTGTCGCACTCCTCTAGGGCAATGATTAATGAATGACGGATGGAATTAAATGATATTGGAGAGTGTTGCTGGAATGAAAGATGACAGGGAAAATCGGAGTACCCGGAGAAAAACCTGTACCGCCTCTGCTTTGTCTAGCACAAATCTCAAATGGAGTGACCGGGATTTGAACCACGGAACTCAGCGGTGCTAGGCCGGCGCGCTGCCGCCTGAGCCACGGAGGCTTTTGTACAGCTGCTACCCATAACTTGATGAATTTAAAATGTTATATAATGCTGCTACTTAGTTGAGAAAAACCTTAATTTATTAGTAGACTGACTTCTACACAGTATACAAACCATATCAACCAAAAATCATGTGGACAATACAATGTGACTATTCACTGCTTGAAGAAAAATGTGGCACTGCACTCTATTTTGTTTGTGTGTATTCAAAACCTTAACTTTAATTGTTCAAAAAGATATACATTCCTAACTTCAATAAAAGTCTCTAGACATAAGTTAGTTATTTTACTTTTTTATCTAACACTCTTGTTTCTTTAAACTTCATACAGAGAAAAGGATTATACATTCACAGAAATTGTATCTTCGATGAAGTTCTTCTTCATCTTAAGCGGCTTACCCTCCAGGGTTGGTTTTCCCCTCGGACTCAGCAAGGGATCCCA
The DNA here is from genome assembly GCF_040414725.1 of Anabrus simplex. Classification (NCBI taxonomy): domain Eukaryota; kingdom Metazoa; phylum Arthropoda; class Insecta; order Orthoptera; family Tettigoniidae; genus Anabrus; species Anabrus simplex. The sequence continues at coordinate 945,293,932 of NC_090266.1, read as the reverse complement.
CCTCTACCGCCTCAAGGGCAGTGTCCTGGAGCGTAAGACATTGGGTCGGGGAATACAACTGGGAAGGATAACCAGAGCCGGAAATCGAACCCGGTCCTCCGGGTGTGGCAGCTAATCACACTTACCACTACACCACGGAGGCGGACTTCGATGAAGTTACCTAATGATATTGCTAGTGAACAACTGCAAGATTTCTTAGAGAAGTTGACTGTGAAGGTCGATACTGAATCTCGGTTTTTTAATCTTCATAGCTCCCTCTGTAGTTCGGTGAGAGTGCTGACCTTTATTGATATTTTGGTGAGTTTTACAATGCAGACTGATGGATGAGGTGATACAATTCTTAAAGATGAGTATGATGTGCCTAAGTCGGTCGGACGTAGGGTCCGGGGTAGCTATTGGAGGTTAGGAACTGGAGGGTGGTGGTGATGTTATGGAGAGATAGAATGAGGAGGCGAAGAAGGTCGTATGTTTGGAGAGGTAGAGGGATGGGTCCAGTTGGGAGAGGGAACGGAGTTTGTTGTAGATATGGGGGAACACAGGGGAGGGTTGGCTGGGGGCGGCGGTGTGAATTGATCGATGGTTGGCGGTTTCGTGGGGGTAGGGGTGGGGAGTGGGAGGGCTCTACTCGATGGCGGCGACCATAGACTTGTGCGCCGGTACTGATGAGGTGCTGGGCGTCTTCTTTACTGGGCATCTGGAGGCGCATCATGAAAGTAGGTCCATGGCTGTTGTAAATTCTGATGGCTCTAAGTACATTGACTCCAGTTTTCCGTAGTTCTTGGATTATGTTTTGCTCGGTAACTTCTGGAGATATCCCACGTAGTACACAGCTGAAGACGGCTGGTGGGGGCGTCTGTTGTTGGTTTGCTGGTGGTGAGACTGCGGCGTCCGGCGGAAATTGCAGTGGTGGGGAGGCTGGGGTCTGCTGGGATGATGACATTACTGGGGATGGGTGGGAAGTTGTGACGGTGGTGAATATGTCTGGGGAGGGGGTACAAGTTGACGGAGTTATGGTTGTGAGGGTAGTTGTTGTTGTTGTTGTTGTTGTGGGTAAGGTTGGTAGAGGCGATGGGGGCACCTGGATGATGGGGATGTGATAAGGGTCGGCTTTTATTTGGTTCAGGATGCATGGGGGGGTTGGCACCACTGCGTAGGTTTTATTATGGATGTTTGCTCCGGTGGTGAACAGGCGGCGTTGGGCTGCTTCTCCTTCTAGTTGGACTAAAACGTGAGTAGATGGTGCTGCGGTCTGACCGTCCTGTAATCTGAAGGCGTTGAGAACTGGAACGTCGTCTGCTTGGAGGTCTTCAAATATGTGATCTTCGGGAATGTGGAGTTCCACGCCAGGGATGAGGCAGTAGGTCATGATGAGGATAGGCGACTGCCAACTAGGCGTCTGCCTGTTTGTGTTTATAGTGGGCCGACTGAGTGAGCTATTAAAGATGATGGCCACCCAGCCGAAAAAATTTCGGGCGTGTGTTATGTGTGTTCCCCTCTCCAACCAGAGCAGGTGTTCCTCGGGCTGCAGGTGAACTTATCAGAAGCCTCTTATGTGGCACAGTCTGATAACTTCATACGGGAGATAAAACTCCACAATGGAATTAATGCCCGCCTAGCAATTCCAAATGGTAATTCTAAATTCCCATGGAGGGAATTAGATATTTTTCCACCAATAGAGCATATCAAAAATTAGATGTAGGCTTTTCAGGCGTTTGCTCTATTAACCAGCATTTCGTCTTAGGTCTGACACTAGACTCGTCAGAGTGGGATGTGTGAGACCCTACCCACTGATGCTGGGCTGTATGCAGGTGAACATCATCATCATCACAAGGTTGGTTCACTCCTTCCCAGATGGGAAGGCGGGCCACCAGCTGAACTAGGCAGCTCTTCGGCCAGTTGAAGGAAAATGTACAGTAAAAAGTTTAATAGAGTGTATGTGTGGTGCATACGTAAAAAGAGTGTTAAAGGGTCCGGCGCAGGGGAACAGCGACCAGCAAGGGAGCCCACAGGACAGAAACCGCACCACACCAACCGGGGCCGACCCCCACTGGGTTCACCTTTATTGGGGAGAGTGAGATGTATCTCGGGCGCGCATTTCGAAAAGGACTATTGACAGAAGATGACATGAGTAGTTACATAAGTTTAGACATACGAAGAGAGGACAGAGTGTGGAGAAAGAGCGAAGAGGAATTAAATATAGGGCGGAGGGACCGAGTACGGAGAAGACACAGAGGAAGGAGAGGGATTGTAGTGGTAGCATAGAAGGTAGTAGACGGTCGTGGAAATGTTAGTAATAGAAGTGGCAAGAAGTCGGAGAAGTTCGAGAATTGGAAGTGGCGAAAGAAGAAAAGGTTGTGGTGGAGGAGGTGAATACACAGCCTGCGGTGGAGGGGGGGTGGCGGGACTGATTGTGGACGAGGTCGGAAGGCAGAAGAGGGAGTGGGGGACGACATAGGAGAGGAGCGTGAATATTCCACTCGATGGTACCGACGTCGATGGCGGACGCCAGAAGTGACCAGTTGATGGACTGCAGCATCACTAGGAAGGTGAAGTCGAACCATGAAAGTAGGGCCACTATCGTTGTTGATACGGGTGACACGGTGAGCGGTGATGCCTGTCGTAGAAAGCTCACTCCGAATATCTTCCTCCGGAATGGCAGGATCCACGCCGCGGACAACACAACTGGACGACGGAAGGGGATGTTGAATCCGAGGACGGGCGGCTGCCCGGGCAATTGTTGAGGAGGAAGAAGCACCGACAGTGTCCCAGGGGGTAGAGGAGGATTGTTGGTCGTGGGAGGGAGGAGTCGAGAGGGAAGTGATAGTCGTTGATGGTATGGGAGAGGAGTGGCTAGCCGTAGTAGATATACTAGAAGGAGGAGAAGCAGATGCAGAGGTAGTGACGGAAGTTGTAGTAGTGATGGAAGTGGAAGTCGAAGTACGAAGCTGTAGGGACGGCGCGGATTCCAGATGGGCAGTACGGACAGGATAACGCAGTTGATGTATGAGGGCGTCCGGAGCAGACTCCACTGGATAACGCTTGCCGTCGATGAGTGCACCGTCCTTGAGTAGATTCTGGGTGTCGACAAATTCTTTGACGACCATCAGGACGTTCGGAGCAGGTTGACCAGACTTGCTATCTTGGAGCCGAACAACATCACGGGGAGTAATATAAGAAGAGTGACGTAATTCATAGCTGATGAGTTCGTCCGCATAACGTTCGGGCACGCCCTTGATGACAACAGCGTACATGGTAGGCGGGGAGGCGACAGCCAACAATGCGTCTGCCGAGTTATTAGTGATTGGGCCGGCTGAGGCTAAGACGAGAAGAGAGCCACCCAGCCGCAAAAATGAGGGCGTGACGAAGTTGAGAGAGGGATGTGCAGGTGAACTTATCAGAAGCCTCTTATGTGGCACAGTCTGATAACTGCATACGGGAGATAAAACTCCACAATGGAATTAATGTCCGCCTAGCAATTCCAAATGGTAATTCTAAATTCCCATGGAGGGAATTAGATATTTTTCCACCAATAGAGCATATCAAAAATTAGATGTAGGCTTTTCAGGCGTTTGCTCTATTAACCAGCATTTCGTCTTAGGTCTGACACTAGACTCGTCAGAGTGGGATGTGTCAGACCCTACCCACTGATGCTGGGGTGTATGCAGGTGAACTTATCAGAAGCCTCTTATGTGGCACAGTCTGATAACTGCATACGGGAGATAAAACTCCACAATGGAATTAATGCCCGCCTAGCAATTCATTACTAATACATTACAATACATTACTAAAAAGATCACACCTGTTGCAGGAATTTTAAAGAAACTTAGTTATCTTATCCCACAACATCTTCTAAAACACATCTACTACTCTTTAATTCATAGTCACCTACAATATTTGAAAGGAAAGGAAACGTAAGTTATTTCATTCCCGCCGCGAGTGCGGCGGGCGGGCCATCAGCCGAACTAGCGGCTCTTGGGCCTTGCGAATGAGAAAGGGAGAGTGAGATTAACAAGATCTAGCGGGTATGTTATGCACATGCGTAAAATAATATGTAGAATGTCCCTGCATAAAAGGGTACAATTGAAACAGAAAATTGTGAAAGTCCTGCAGCATTGCTTACGTTGCACTACTATAACGTAAAATAAACAGAATTGGCCTGCAGCACTTCTTACGCTGCAATGTTAACTCTAGACATAACGAAAAAGGAGGAAATTAGAAGAGAGTGTTCAGTTGTCCTTCGGAGTACGTCGGCAGCAAGTGCGATAAAATCGCACAAAAGAAACCATAGAGACGTAGCGAGTAATAAACACTGAAAGAAAGAAATGCACGTGAAGGACACTTTATTGCACTTGGTAAAAACAATCATTGAGGGCGCTTGTGGCGCCGGGTCGTCGAGGGTGGACAAGAGGAGCAGGACCGCACCCAGGAGCATCGGGAAAACAAAACATGAGTGGACAATTTGCGGTTCGGTTGAAAGGTTTAGTAAGGAGCAGGAGGGTAATGTTGTAATAGGAGGTAGTAGAGGGTGGTTGTGATGTTAGTAATGGAGGTAGCGAGAAGACGAAGAAGGTCGAGGATCGGGAGGGGCGACAGGAAAGTTGGGGGTTGGGGAGCAGGTAGGTAAACCGATTGCGGGGGTGGGGTGGGTGGCGGGTCCGGTCGAGGGCGACGAGGAGAACTGATGGGTGGGGAGCACACAGTACGGGGTGGGGAGCGAGAATGTTCCACACGGTAGTGCCGACGACGGATGCGGACGCCAGAGATGATCAGTTTGTGGACGTCTTCATCTGACGGGAGTTGGAGGCGTACCATAAACGTTGGGCCAGCATTGTTGTAGATACGGAACACTCGAAGTGCCGGAACGCCTACCATGTGGAGTTCCCCCAATATGTCCTGTTCCGTGATGGTAGGGTCGATGCCACGAAGGACGCAGCTCGAAGACGGAGGCCGGTGAAGAACTGCGGCAGCGGCGGACTCTCCTGGGGAAGCTGGCTGAGCAGTGACCGTGGCAGCGGTGGAGGTGGTAGGGGGCTGTTGGGGACTGGGCAATGTGATGGATGGGGTGAGGGCAGGGGTGGACATGATGGGAGAGGGGTGACTAATTGTAGGAGGAAGAGTTGAAGTACTCGGGAGGGTAAGTGCAGAATGGGTGGAGGTGGTAGTAGTAGTAGTAGTAGTAGTGAGGGTGGTCGTTACAGAGGTGGGGAGCGGTGGGAAATGCTGAAGTGTGCGAGGGGGACATAGATAAACGCTGGGAGGTTCGCCGGGGTCAGAGCGCAACTGTTGAAGGATGAACTCGGGAGTAGGAACCACCTTATAAAGCCGTCCGTTGATGTTTACTCCACTGGTTTGAAGGGCTGCCGTGTCGACGTGATCAAAGAATTGCACCATGATCTGCGTTGACATGTCATTAGTGGTGCTATCATGTAGCCTCCTGACTGCACGGATGGGAAGAACGTTGAAAAGCTGATTTTCGTCGATAGCGGGGTCCACACCAAGAATAAGATGAAGAGTCATGGTGAATAGGGGAGGCGACAGCCAACGAGGCGTCTGCCCGTTTAGTTATGCTTGGGCCGACTGAGTGTGCGCAGAGAAGAGGGCCACCCAGCCGAAAAAAGTGTGGACATGTGAAGGATATGTTGATCGACGACGCACAATATTTGAATGTAATCTGGATGCGCTGTAGGAAGTCCGACTTGAATGAGCTAATGGTAGTACAAAATAGAGCTGTTAGAAATATACTTAATCTTCCCTACTTAACACCAATAAAATATCTATACCTAAGTGCTAAAATACCACCCCTAAGCATGAGTGCAGAATTCAATACAGCTGTACTCATGTATAAAATAAAACATAAATTTATACAACACAACACTACATATACTCTGAATTCTGACAACCATCCATACAGTACTAGGCATGCAAATGACTTTGCCTTATACAATGTTTGCTCTTATAAATATGGTATAAACAGCTTGAAGTTCTATGCGATCCAGTTATTTAATAACATCCCTGTGGAGATAAAAAACAGCACCAACTTTGGCAAAATTCAAACAAAGAGTCAAGCATTATTTTTGGGAAAGGTACAGTGCTGTTTAAATCAAAATAACAGTTGTCATTTAAGGCATTCTCCCAAACAATCTTGCAAACTGTCCGGAACTATTCTTGTACCTCTACAACTTTTATGTTATGTAAATGTAAATACTCTGTAATCTGTTCTTGTACCTCTGCAACTCTGTGTTATGTATATATACTGTAAATACTCTGTAATCAATTCCTGTACGTCTGCAACTTTTGTGTTATGTAATTGTAAATAATCTTAAATCTATTCTTGTACTTCAGCAACTCTTATGTAAATGAAAATACTCAATAATCCATTCTTGTACCTTTGCAACTTTCATGTTATGTAAATGTAAATACAGCCAGAAATAATTCTCTGTAATCCTCATATTGATGATGTACATATTTTATATATTGTATGTGTTTATATGTTCAACCATTTACTAATTATCTTATATACACAAACTATATTTTGATGTGTAAGTGTCCGCCAGTATGTAATGTCCTGTACAATTCCTATGTATGAGCCTGCAGGCTCGTTGGAATTAATTGAAATGAATGAATGAATGAATGAATGAATGAATGAATGAATGAATGAATGAATGAATGAATGAATGAATGAACTATGCCGAAGTTGGAGAGGCTACCTTGTAAATGGTTGTCGGTAGGGTACTAGAGGTAATAGTACACATTTCCTAATCATTAAAATGCGTGTCAAAAGTGTGGGTTCTATTCCAAATCTATCCGCGACGCACATAAATCGAGTAAAGGTATACGACGTAGTTCATGGCGATTCGTCCGTCGAATGAGGTTATATTTCTTTTACTTCATAATAACTTGCTGCAAAAGTATTTACGCTAAAGTGAGATAAATGCTTGCCAGTTACTATTCTCACATTGTATTGAAAAGAAAGAAACTAACTACTTATTCAATGAGCAAACAATAAATTGAATTAATAATAAAATTAATGATCCCATGCTGCATCAGTGGCATTTATTTCGAATATCAACTTTACTTTCGTAACGCGCAACCTCGTAAATAGTACTAAAAAAAATACATAACCTGAATGTTAACTTTTGCGTCCAGGTTACATTTTCAGTCTTTTTATTTTCTATAATAGTTTCAGTTTCTTTATACAGTTAATTAATTTTAACATTTCTTCGTACGTGTATATTTCAGTCCTAATTCTGTTTTTGACCTGGACTTCCACATTATAGCTTAATAAGAGTCTGATAATGGATTCTAGTAATACAATTTCAAAAGGAATAGAGCTAAACAAACGAAAACACCAGGGAACACGTATCATCATCTGTTTACCCTCCAGGTTCGGTTTTCCCTCGGACATGGCGAGGGATCCCACCTCTACCGCCTCAAGGGCAGTGTCCTGGAGCTTCAGACTCTTGGTCGGGGGATACAACTGGGGAGTATGACCAGTACCTCGCCCAGGCGGCCTCACCTGCTATGCTGAACAGGGGCCTTGTGGAGGGATGGGAAGATTGGAAGGGATAGGCAAGGAAGAGGGAAGGAAGCGGCCGTGGCCTTAAGTTAGGGACCATCCCGGCATTCGCCTGGAGGAGAAGTGGGAAACCACGGAAAACCACTTCCAGGATGGCTGAGGTGGGACTCGAACCCACCTCTACTCAGTTGACCTCCCGAGGCTGAGTGGACCCCGTTCCAGCCCTCGTACCACTTTTCAAATTTCGTGGCAGAGCCGGGAATCGAACCCGGGCCTCCGGGGGTGGCAGCTAATCACGCTAACCACTACACCACAGAGGCGGACAACCTTATTACCAACCCAATAAAATGTTACTACATCTTCCGCATTACAATACCGTCGTTAAAATCCGTTGGTAGTACGCAAGAAAATATTTAACTTCTACTTTGCAAAACTGCAGCCTATGTATCTGGGTGTTTATCTGACAGTCGTAGTACAGGCCCTCAGTACAATAGGCTTCCGTGCTGAGAGCATGATTATCCAACAGTTTCTGAGATATGGAATCTTAATTATGCATCAAAATCACCCAGAGCGTTTCTGTGGTTCATGAATGTGCCTGAGAAAACTCATTACTATATCTGTGTGTGTCCAATGCAAACCTGACAAGGAACAGTTACAGTGCCTTAACTAAACAAATTGTAAGGGATGCATATGCCACCACAAACTAGCGGTCTCTAAGATATCCCTTTAAAATGATTAGCTTGATTGTACCTACCTTCCTGTTGTCGTCATGTGTGAAAATGCAAGGAGTTGGTGTGATGACCGGGCCTGGATTTGTGTGTTAAAGTACAGTTTAATTATTCCCTGATTCAAGGTTGACTTTTCCAGCACCATGCTGTTTGGGTAATTTTAAGGGGAGCTCTCCAAAGGCAGGGCACAATATACTCACATCAATGCACAACAGAAACTTTCTAGTGAAGCTTAAGAATTATGTAGAATGTGAGTGGTCATTTGATACAAAAGGCAGCACTCTTTTTATCTGAAGTAATGGGAGCTTTTTCCCGGGCTTTTATTATTGCTCCATCATTGTAAATGTGATTTTTTAAATTATATGTTCCAAATCAATATGAATTAGTAATGTTTCTCCCCCACCTATTTTATTTTCTACAATTTTGCGCTCTGATTTTAATCGACACCATGATATCAGAATTTTTTCTTACAGGAGTACCGTAGTGGAACATGAAGTTGTTTCACTTAAACACCCGCAAATGCCTTCAATCTTAGTGCAGATCAAACCCACTATCTTAGGAACAGAAAGTCGGCTAACAAACTGCATGACTGGGGATGGCATATTAATACTGCTGAAATTTACAAGGCTAAAGTGAGCAATGTTTCAGTGCTAGTCAGTCAAATGAGTACTGTCTATGGTTGAACAAAGAGAGTGAATAAAAAGCACATTATGTTAATAGAAAACACATTATGTTGAGTATCACAATGTTTTCTTGAAAACTTATTTTGAATAGTCTCTAAGACAAATACTTCATCTCCTCTCTTTAGGTTTCTTAAGTTGCAACCATCATCGTGCTGTTGCATACTTCACCGAATCCATCAAAGGTGACACTGGTTTATGGGCCTGGAAATGCCGGGGATTACTCCAGTATGCTCTTGGAATGTGTCCCCCAAGTGGAATACCACAACTTATTGGAGAATTTATAGATTACAGGTGAGAAGAATGAATCTGTCATAATAATATCTAGAGACTGCCACAATGAACATAATCTATTTTACAAAATAATGGTTTGTAATCTGTCAGCTCAGAGAATTGCTCAGCTATCCTCATGAGACTGAAGGCTATCAATTCTAGATCTCCATATTGCACCCTTGCGCACTGATTGTCTCTTGTAAATGTAGATTCATCTATTCTCAGGGGGTTCCCTTTCTTCAGTCACTTGTTGACATCGGCGGGTGGCATAAGTAAATCTAATTATTACTTGAAATAAAATTCAAGAAGTGGGCTAAAAAGGATTTATTATAAAAAGAATTAATACTACGTCCAATAGATTTGAGGCATCTAATAAAAACAATAATTGTAGTAACGAAACAACTGACAGAAAAATTTGGCATAAATGTGAAAAAATGAAGACCTCACAAAAATTCGTTTTATTGCTAATTAGTAAATTTAAGTTATTCCAGAGCAGAATTCAATAACAAAAAATAATGAAGAGAGAACGAACTAAAAATTACTATCCGGTTGCAAGTAACGCCGTTGGTCGATCCACTTGGTCCGTGAAGATTCGGTTTCCTTAACCGGACTCCGAAATTTTCTCAACTAAGGTTTTCCACCGATCACGAAATACCACGCAGGATATCATCAGCCACCGAATGGACCCTTAATCGAACCAAAACAACCTCCTGTTTTATTTGAACCGACTAATTATACATAAAAAGGCATTTACTTCACAAGTTAACTCGCTCCTTGGCAAGGCATGGTGCTCAAAAATTTAGTGTTATCAATCCCTGATATCTCTATAAAAATACATGATTGCATCATGTTGTGTCATAACCAGACACCCAGAAATAAAATTACTTTTTTAATTAACTGGCAGTTACCCGCGGCTTTGCTCGGGTGGATTTCGTAATTTATTAAAAGTAATCATTCCTCGGTACTGTACTAAAACATTATATGAAAATTCAAAAAGTATAAAAAAATCACCGAAAAATTTAATTTCATTCTCCCCAGAAACTCTTTGTAAACCACGTATGCGGTATTGCCTTTGGCTTTTGGGGCTGAGATCACTATGCGACATAGAACTGTATGTGTGAGAAACAGTCTTCTCTCAAGTAAAAAAAAAAGAGAGACCAACATGTTTTTTTATTTTTAAAAGAGATTTCAAATACCTATGTCCGCATCTGTAACATCTTCACTTTTTGAGATATAAGTATCCCCATAAAAAGAATTCAACCCAATTATCAGTCCTTCCCCCAACCCGACACCTACCTAAGTGGATTTTCCGAAAATAAAAAATGCATGTTTATTTTTAAAGGACATTCCAAATACCGATTTTAGCGTCTGTAACACCTTCAGTTTTTGAGATATAAGTACCCTCACAAAAAATTCAACTCTTTCTTCACTCCTTTTCAGTTCCGCTAAGTACCTTTCCGAAAATAAAAATAAAACAAGTTCCTGTATTTTTAAAGGACTTTCCAAATACTTAGTTTCACGTCTGTAACATGTTAAGTTTTTGACATATACTGGACACATACCGGTACTCTTTTCAAAAATTCACCCGCTTTTTCAATTCTTTTCATCACCTTAAGTGGATATTCCGAAAACAAAAAGTACGTGTCCCTTTCTTTTTAAAGGAGATTCAAAATACCAGTTTTTACGTCTGTAATATCTTCAATAATGATTAATGACTAACAAATGAAATGTTATTGGAGAGTGTTGCTGGAATGAAAGATGACAGGGAAAGACGGAATACCAGGAGGAAAACCTGTCCCATCTTCGCCTCGTCCAGCATAAATCTCACATGGAGTGACCAGGATTTTAACCACGGAAGCCAGTGGTGAGAGGCCATCTGAGGCAAGGAGACTCAGCAACCCCACGTAAAGGACTGCAATATTTGGAATGGTAGTACTGTGTAGTCTACCTAGTGAGTTTGAAAGTCATTGATTGATTGATTGATTGATTGATTGATTGATTGATTGATTGATTGATTGATTGATTGATTGATTGATTTAAAGGACAAAATAATTTTGATATTCCACCCCATTGTGGAAGAACAGGGTACCGTGTAAATACTTTCATCAATATTTTCCGTCCAGTCACGGTCGCCATTATGTAAGAGTATGGAAATCTGAATACACATTACAAGAACTCACTGATAATAAACAATGATTCTGCACACGTTTATTGTACTTAATTACAGATTCCTGTTTTCTTAACATGAGACACTATTACACACACATGCTTCCATTTTTACCACTACTTTTTCTCAGGGTTTATATACATCCTTTACTGCCCATGACAGTCCTAACCTGTAAAAACGCAAGTTCTACACACTACTGAAGTCGACGATTATATTTTGCTGCTTTACGTCAAAAATGTTGGAACACATTAATCTACAATTATAAGGGTCACCAATTTCATGAGTCTGGGCTCTCAGTTCTTTGTTTGCATTCTTGAATCTACCAAAACTCGTCCTCTTCCTACTACTTTGATAAGATGTACACGGTTTCTTGAGCACCTTCATTCTCTGCACAAGTATTTGGATCCATGTTGTAACTTAACTGGAACACAATAATTACTGCCAAACCAACAGTATGCCATAGTAGGCCATTTTCTTCTTCTCCTGCTTCTTCTTCTTCTCCTTCCATTCCAGTAGTGTTGCCACACGTAGCACACTCCATAGTCTGTAGAGCTGCATTCCAATAGATGCAAAAATATGACTCGCCTCCCTATTGCCCTGTTTAGTACTGACTTACCTCCCTCTTCCCCTGTAAGCAAAACTTTCAATCTGAAGTTTCTCACTGACTAACCTTCCTTTTGCCCTGCAATTTACCCCATAAAAAATATGCCACTCATGCAATATGGTTATGTTCGAAACTCATTTCATCCCATTTACTGACTTACCTTCTCCCCAATAGTCTCATATATTGCCTTCTCTAACCACCAGTGGGGAAACACCCTCCTCATAAGCTCTGTACCTTTAAGGTGATTTGTCAGATAGATAATATCCTGACTAGACTATCTTAAATTGTGGAAATAAAACGGCAAAATTGAGCCAAATCTACACGAAATGCCAAACCCAAAAAGTTGGGAGAGAAGGCCAGGAAGAGAATTAAGTTCATTTATTAAAAGACAAATTGGCTAATTTTAATTTCCACCACAAACTTAAACATTAGGTCAGAAAGCTGTACGGGAAAATAAAATATACCTGTGCTCTATCAACCTGCCCCTCTACTGAAGTTAATTAAACTAAAAGGTACTAATTTTAGTTGTGAGAGGGAAACTGATCTAAAATGACAAATTATTTATTTTCTGTAACTGAAGAGAGCATTGTTATGGACTGTAGTACTATATTTTCAAGTTTACATTTCTTTTGTAATTCTGTTGTAGTGAATGAATTAAAGTAAACATAATGGCATTTGTTTTGTATTTTGCAGCGCAAGAGGTTTACATATATGCAAGACAAATGATCGGTCGCCATTTGCTCTTGGTAAATGGTGGGCCAATGGGTCTGATAGACTTCGGTACTCAGTAGACAGAGAAGAGAGTTGTGGTATTCTTAGAGCATTACAGATTCCTCATCCTACTATCGTGCAGCTTCAAAGCTCCAAGGTGTGAGTTCTTAGTTGACTGGTGAAGTTCATAACAATACTCCACAGTGCAGTGGATGTAAAAATAGTGATCATGTCTGGACAAATACAATATGATTTGAGTATAATATCGGAGATTGTAGGATCCGAGAATATGACTGGATTATGATACCCAGGAGTAAAGCCTGTGATATTCAACAGAGCAAAAGGTGACTGAAGAGAGCTATGGTATAATATGTCAAAGTAGGCGGAAGATATAAGAAACGCTTTATCCTAATGTTATTAATTCTGCTTGATTTAAAGAGAATTTATATCGAGACCAGGTATCATACTTCTAAAAATTGGCAACTAGATTGAATATTATAGGGATATTCAAACATTACTATTGTGTATTAAAGAGTGTAGCCAACAGCCCCACAGTTAGTTTAGATGACACACAAAACATGCATCCCAATGAACATTGCGAAATTGTACTTTTCCAAAATATTTTCTGCAATGAAACCTACCCATACTGCGTTGAAACTGTATGATTTACTCTCTCAGCGTTCAAAGGTATGTGTTTAATTTCAGTAGAACTAAATTACAAAAAACGGAAGAGACAATTTCTGATAAACTGTCATACAGTCTTTGTCTCTCGGCTTACTTATAACCGCAATAGCTTTGAAGACTTATGAGGGAGAGATAAAATATATTTTCTCATTAAGACAGACTCTAGAAACGAACCCGAAAGGACAGAGAAGGAGAGAGAGAGAGAGAGAGAGAGAGAGAGAGAGGGTAGGGGGAGTTACTTGGATTTCATCTAAATTAAAATGACAACAATTTTCTAAACCTTATAAACAAATAGACTGAAAATATTATAGAGAGTATATTAGAAGTAGTAGAATTACTTCCATAATGCACAGGTAATTCTTCTTTAAATTCTCTGTTTAATAGGTTTGGATTCATGTTCTTCATGTTGTGCAGTTTCGCTAAATAATAATTTGGAGAGACTTTGTTGAAAACCTTATGGAAATATTTTCTCATACTGTAGATTACCCTTAAATTCAGGCTTCATTTCATGCACACTGCAATGCTCAAACAGTGTTACATGGAAAGCACGGATGCATGTATGTGCATAATATATTTCATAGCTGATAGTCTTCTGGGGAATCTACACATCTGAGGGAAAATGACGAATTTTCCAATTTTCATTTTATCTCGTGAAGGTTACCACTTTGCTTCAGATTTGCACATGAATTTCTCTGATGTCTACAATCCTGTAAACGTTATGACCTAAGACATGTAGAGGAGTAACAGAGGTTCTCTATCACATCAAATATTTATCGTCCATTGTCTCAAAAGTCTGTTTTTCTATACCATTTCACAGATGCTGTTGGGGAGATTTTAAAATATTAAGATGAAAATGTCCATGCGTGTGCATTTCACAGAGAGCAATTAAGCTAGGATTGTTGTTTCATATTTTATAATTCCATTCTTTAAAATGACCTCAGAATGATCTAGTTGAAAGTGACTTTTTGAAAATGTTTAAGCTGTGTATATGTTTGTTTCTAGTGGAACTTGAGACTGAAGATAACTGTTTAAGGAGAAAGAACGACTGGAAACGTCATTATTTGTGCAATTTATTAATTTATATAGTAATTACCAAACGTGGCATTTTATATTGCCACAATTTTGAATAATTAATTTAATTAATTAAATTTAATAATTAATTGTTTTTACAATAACATACGATAGGTGATAGATACATGTATGTGCATATTCCAAAATGATTCCACGTTTATCCTACAAAATTGCATATCAGTGGTGTATTCTCTTGCTGAGAAAAAATGTATCCTATGCATAAATGAAAATATTTCCTAAAGAATTGTTAAAGTAAAGAAAACCTTTGTGGAGAACAATGGGTGATTTATTTTCCGAATGAATGTGTGAATGGCGTAAAATCACCGATATGTGGAATTTGTAAGTAAAATATTTATCTAACTTGTATACTATATCATTCCTTAAAGATTATATAGCATATTAAGTTCACAACAGTAAACTGAAAACATGTAAATTTAATATGACTATTCACATTATCAAAATAATGTGGGTAAGTATATTTTACATTTTCTATGCCTACTTCCTCCTCCTTTGATAAATACTTTCTAAGTTTAATTGATAGTTACAAGGGGCTATTTACAGATTTTCTTAGATAACAGTAAACCACAAAAAGAAATCTGAAAAGGAAACTACCCCTCTTCATCTCTTAAATTCCTAATTCATGAAATATTTGAAGCATGTAATAGTTTGTGAAATTTCCACCTAATATTTTTGTGAATTTGAAAAAGCTTCGGGAAGAACAATGGTTAATTTACTTGTAGAACGAACATATGATTTAGAGATTATGCATTTACAGATATTTAAGTGGATTTTTAAAATTAATTTCCCAAATCACACGAAATTGGACTCCGAGCTTTATTCTCTATGTACAAGAAGATTATTTTCTAGCCATGATGTGTAACCTGCGTACATTAATTTCATTTAGAGTACTATTAATTTCATGTGCCCACTAACATTATATCATGCACTGAAGATTTGTATTATGTTTCTAAGAAAAGTATACCTCACATACAAATACATTCTTATATCGTCATTAGGCAAGTATCTTTACGATGGACAAATCTGACTACGTCATTTATCATGTATAGACTAGCAAGTATAGAGGTTCAATACTGAATCAAGATTACTATTACGTGTGTTGTTATGAATCCATCTTTTCTGAACCAAAAGAATTATGATTAATCAGATAATGAAATGAAGATAATTAACAGTAGGTAGACAATTAATGCTATAATGTTAAACATAAAACGTGGTTTTGAAACACATCCTCAGATGGCGAGGCTTATATTTTAACAAATCTAACAGTTATGTAGAATGCTGGAACTGCAGAGGTTCAAGTACTAATTAGAACAATGTTACTAATTAGCAGAATTTATTTTGTAAAATAATCTTAACTGCTTAGCAGTGCTGTTACTTCTGTTAACTTGAACCACTGTTATTTTCCAGGATGTTATAACCATTTGTTGTTTCTGAAAATATATTTTGATACTAAAGATAAACCTGCTAGCAGAATTCCATCTACATGGGGCAAATATGTCAATGTTTCAAAATAAGATACACAAAACGAATAAGAACACTCAATCTTAATACAGAATCTGTGCTTCTTGGCCATTTACCATGGCTCAGATTAATTTTTGAGTAAAGAGCATTTTCTTTATTTTTGAGACTTTTTACTAGAAACAAAAATCATAGCATATAAACTACAACACCCTTTCACATAACATTCATTGAAGTAGCTACAATGAATATTGTTTATCATGAAAATAAACAAACTTTAAACATACGTAATTTCTTCATTGATTAATATCACAGCCTCATAAATATTTGGGACGAGGACAGAACATAAAATCAATCAGACACTTACCATAATGAAACTAGTTCTTATTAGCAAAGTCCTGTCTTCTAATTACTTCCTTAGCAGTATGAGCTATATATGTTCTAAAGCAATGGGCGTTGAGTCAACATTTCCCCACGTGGTTATTGACCCTAGTTGAGTAGTAAGGCTATGTACATCGTAACGCGAGATCATTGACCCCCATTGAGCAGTAAGGCAATGTAGGTTCTAAACCATTCAACTGCGCACGAACGCTAAACTTACCTGACAAACAGGCTCCCCTTGGAAGGGTCCAATCTGTTAGGTAACTGGTAGTTGAGGTAATGACTTGTTAACATAACCTTGCTACGAGGAACGGTAACCTGAGCTCAGACGGGTTCCCTTGGAGGAGCCGAACTAGTGAGGTGACTTGTAGGTGTCACCTAACCTTGGCCACGAACAGTAACCTAACCTCACACAGGCTCTTTGTCGCCTCCCCATCGGAGTAGTGATGGAGCTGTGACGTAATAAGCGCGGGATATTTAAAAATGCATGCTTATCTTTACAAAAACGAACTCGCAAGCCTTCTCCTGACAGAGCTGTGACGTCACAGCGTGAGAAATTACTATCAGATCCCGCTACAGACATATAAGTGTGCTCTCGCAGCGTCTTCGTGAGATACTGTAATCAAAAGACTATCATATCCCGCTAAGACATAACAGTGCACACTCGCCGCGAATTCATGAGTTACTGTAAACAAATGACTATTAGATCCCGCTAGAGCCATAACAGGGGGAATAGCTAGTGCGCATGTGTGCATGTACATCAGATGGAGGCACACTCTGACGGTGAGTTTGCAAGTTACTGTAAAACGGAGTACTCGCGCACTCACAGGCTCTTTGCCCGTCTCGTCCTTGGAGTAGTGACGGATCTGTGGCGTAGTAAGCACGGGCGATTTAAGAATGCATACTTATCTTTACGTAACCGAACGCGCAGGCCTTCTCCTGACAGAGCTGTGACGTCACAGCGTGGGTGATTTGAAATGCAGACTGCTGGCAAAGGGTGCATGACGTTAAAACCTAATGTGTGTCCATTCCTTGTCCCTTTTCTCTACGGTGTTTGGTTTGTTGTGAGATGAATCTCTTAAGATGCATTTTTATAACCGCATGCGCTTCCTGACGTCAATCTCGTCAGGGAAGATAATAATGTGAAATGAATGACATGGTATATTATAATAGGAAGGGAAAGGGTAAAACCCGGTAGTGGCACGTAGCCTTCTCCTGTCGAATAGCATCGAGAGTTCTGCTCAAGGCTTTATGTCTCCATCTGACGGACAAATAAACATCAACAGCGTTATATACCGTCACTCCATATAAGCACTGCGGAGAGGATTGGAATATAATCAAGGCTTTTTGGGCACACAATCTAGTGATTAGAAATTTTGGTAAAAGTGGAAACGATCCCTAATCCTAAGCTGATCCATTCTTTTGTCCAAATTTGGCTTCTGTATGCACAAACCATCCTGATGGCTTATGGTATTGCCTATGAATGTTATTTCTCCAACTCCAGCAGCAGAAAAACAGCACCATACCATTATACTTCCACACCGTGATTTACTGTAGCGATAGTGTTTTTATGATTTAATTCTTCTTTGGCTTCCCCCGCACATTTCTTCTTTCATCAGAGCCTGATACATTGAACTTGCTCTCTTCACAAAAGATGACATTCCACCCCCAATCCATATCGTTTTCCATGTGTTCCATGGCGAACTGGAAACCCTTCTTTCTAATAATTTCATTTCTTCCTCAGCACCCTGCCATTGTAATCGGCCTTTTTGGTTCCTCTACACACAGTTTCAATAATGACGGATTTACCAGCTTCTTCCCGGAGATCCGCTGCAAACATTTTGTGCTTAGTGTTGCTTCATTTATTTATATTCTTCCATTGCAGTCTGTCTTATTTTTGAGTCGTCTTCTTTGGTCGACCATTTTGTGGTACAAACTCAAACCTGTCTTCCTTTTCACACCTCTGGATTACGTATCCTAATGCACTGTACTCTTACTTATGCGTACCATCTCTGCTATTTCTCCTTCAGCACACCCCTTAACATGATGAAAATTCCAAGCTGACATTTACCAAAATATATTTCTTCTCACACAATTTTTCTTGTAGCTCAGTTGATTACCGTCACGTAACTGCACAGAAATCTGTTGTTTATAGAGATTACGAAATACCTTCATTTCTTGTTCATTGGCATAAACAGAAAAAGACCGCCGGCATAATGTACTTTGTCCAAATAGTTGAGTGGAGCGGAATCAGTGCAGTTATTTATACAATTAGCAATGTGTGTATAACATTTACAATACCCAAAATAGGCCTACATGTGTTTCACCCTGTTGTAGTTAATGGTGATACAAACATATAGCATGATAGCATCAAGAGACTAAAAATAAAATGTGAAATCAAAAATGTTTTACTTCCCTGAGTATTAATGGGAATCACTGTACTATTTACACAGCACACAAACACGCCGACATCAGCACTAGTACGGAAATTATCTACATCAGCCTAAGGGCATCACCCTTGACACAATAATAATATAAAATATATACCTACTATATCTCAAAGCAAAAGCATTTGGGTATGGTAAGGAAGTGGACCATCGCCAATTCACTTGCAGGCAATAATGATGGGACTCGCCATTGGCTATTTCAGATGAATAGATGGGCCACAGTGCAGTATATCACTTACAAATTCAATCCTGAACAGAAACAAAGTGTGAGCAAATCTACCATCCAGAATGATGTCCTTGCAATGTGGTATAGAAGCCACCATCCCACTAGGGTGTCTGTTCACCATATGTAACAAGGCACAAAGACTGACATGGGAAAAGTAACAATGCAATTGGACTTTTGAAGCATGAAAAATAAGTTGCCTGGAGGTATGAACTGAGGCACCAGTTGGTATTGTGCAAGGAACGTCCGTACTTAACTATCTTGGAGAGCATGGGTTTACGCAAGGCGTGTACGGTCCACGATTGGAATGCGTACAGAAAGAGAGGTTTTCGAAATAACCTTTTTGAATGGAAATATTTGTGTATGCATAAAAGAAGGCAAGTTGTATATCACCTTTAATACAGCAGAAGTTGGAAGGTAGGAGTGAATTTCCTTTGTGATGTAGCAGGCGTTGCCCCTCGCTGCTGGTACTCCCACCCCACACCGTAGGTCTGCTCTCTGTACCATCGGACCACTTGAATTCAAACGAAGACTAGAAGTTCTAGAAGTTGTAGCAGATCGCAGACGGTCTGGGAGTCTTAAGTTCCAGGGCTCACACCTTTGGTACGATTCTGTACACTCGACTGATCATCGGTGAAGTTTGAAAGTAAATGGAATGGTCTGAATGGTTCCCATGAAGGGAGTAAATAAATGTGGTTATGCCGTGTAGAAAGTCAATAGAATTTATCACGAACATTTATTTACTATAACTGCACTTATGAAAATAAAGATATTATTCTACGGTTCGAATGTTAATGTGATCAAACGCGTACTCAGAGCAAAATTCACTTGACAAAGTTTTTAAAGATTTTGAAACTAAACCATTCACTTGGCACAGCTTTGAAAATTTCAGTGAGCACAGTTTTTAAATAAAATCAAAGCAATGATTCAATTGTGCGTTTCACAGTCCATGTAAGAAGTAACGGGACACAAATACGTAAGAATTGTCGTTACGTCCTACTATTGTCAGTATTATTTACACGTCGGTGAGACTACACCATGTAAGTACAGACGTAGGAATTTTATTCCGTTCACACGCTATTTTAACATGACACTTGATATTTACAGAATGTGAATTTAATTCCGTTCACACGTGATAATATGGGGTATTTAGTTACGAAGGTAAATAACGTTTGTTCACTGAGACCATTTTGTTATTTATAATACTGCAGATAGTATCGTCACCGAGCTCGATAGCTGCAGTCACTTAAGTGCGACCAGTATCCAGTATTCGGGAGATAGTAGGTTCGAACCCCACTATTGGCAGCCCTGAAGATGGTTTTCCGTGGTTTTCCATTTTCACACCAGGCAAATGCTGGGGCTGTACCTTAATTAAGGCCACGGCCACTTCCGTCCCACTCCTAGCCCTTTCCTGTCCCATCGTCGCCATAAGACCTATATGTGTCGGTGCGACGTAAAGCAACTAGCAAGAAAATAGATAGTATCGTCATGACCTTCAACCACTTGTATGAGAAAGTAATTTCTTTTTAATGAAACCACTTGGTTAACTCTAATCAACTATAATGTAGAAGAAATACTAGTCAGCTTTCGAGCTGTATTTACGAACTCCTAGTCTTATGCACTGTCATAAAGACTTGAGTCAACATCTCCACTCGAAGAAAAAAAATGAATTTGAATTTTATTTGGAAATACAAGTCCTAAGATTAGCACTAGACATTCAACCAAGTTTGAATTCACAGTTCAGAAATCTAATTTCAATTGCACAGTTCTAAACATGAAAAATGAAAGACCCATGTACACTATTCGGAATAGGAACGGATAGAATATATTCAGTCACCTTTATACGATGAATTTCTGTCGAAGTTCATAGTAACACACTGGTAGCATTCGTCGTCGACCGTCCTATAGTCAGCCATCACGGACAGGCTGTGGAACCACACACTGTCTGTCGTGTCGCCTGGTCCTCAATTTATATGAAATGAGCTAGTTGTGTCACTAGAATTCCCTATAACTTCAACTTGCCATCATTTCGTCAATTTTCCATGGACTTGTTGACACTTGGCAATTATACATAATTTAGCATTGGCTACACGGTAATGTAGTTCAAATCAAGCTGTTGACTTTATTTATTGAGTCATCAGGCATGGAACTATAGAACATTCTATATGACGTATCTTGTCCTTGACCGACCGCCACCGAACTCGTTCCTCGTTCGCCAGCTGCAGTCAGATAATTTCGGGCCCAGCAGGTATTTTAAACTTTAAATACTTAAGATGGGGAGCTGTATCGGCGTTTCTGGTTCAGTAAACACCTTTGGCAGGATACGAGTGCGTTGATAAGCACATGAGGCAATGGATCTCTCTTGCCAATAGAATAAGTCCAGGCTAGTGGTGACGGTATCCTCGCATGGGGACTGTTAACGTGCGATAAAATTGGGACCCTTAGTACATCCATCACCAGCAAAAAATACAGAAACCTGTTGTCAGATCATGTCCATCCATTCGGTCGCCTCCAGCACCATGCAGGAGACCTGTACCTACAGAAAAACAATGCACTCGCCCATAGTTCCTGCACTGCGGTCCATTGATTCGATGAACACTCCACACATTAAAGGATGCTTGCAAGGCCCATAAGGTCAACTGACCACAATTATATCGAGTACATCTGGAACGCTGTTGAGAGGGATATGGGAAGGTTGGACATTGCTCTGTCCAATCTCCGTTCCTTACGGGAAGCTGAAAAGTGGTCATGAATCAGTATAGCTCCTCAGTGTTGCCAGCATCAAATGAATTCAATACCATACTGCATCGCCGTAGCCAACATGGCAAATGGGAATGCTACACACTACTATACAGGTACTACCAATTTATATTATATTATAGATTTTATATTCCACCAACTAAATTTTATAGTTTTCGGAGATGCAGACATGGCAGAAATTTGTCCTGCAGTTCTTTTACGGACCAGTAAATCTACAGACATGAGACTGACTTATTTGAGCGCCTTCAAATAGCACCGTACTAAACTAGGATCAATCATGTCAAGTTGCGTTCAGAAGGCCAGCATTCTAACGCCTGAGCTACTCTCTCCAGCATATCTATAAGTCTTCTTCGTTTGTGATTGGACTCAACAAGAGCTCTCTAACCAGCCTCTAAAGCAGTGTCCACCAACTGGCTAACGTGTGATGTAAGAGAGCAGATTGGCCAGGCGCTTCAGTCTTAGAGAGGGACGAAGAGACTGCTTTCCTTTGTAGTAGTCACGTACTGCGCCGTGCATAATCGTCTTAGTAGTGGTGCAGTACAGTACATGAGCATGGACGAACCGGGCACATCACATTGTGGCAAACTATCTGTTCCTCCGATCTTTTTATCATTATGGGAAGATCTATATTTATTTGTTGAAAATGATTGGAATGCTACAGAAAAATGTAGTGAACCCCGATTCTCCGTTTCAGGAGGGAGCACGGAAACTAAACGTACCACACGGGAAAACGGAAAATCCGGGAACGAATGAAAATCATCAACAATTTGCATAAATATCACAAAAGTGATATATGTATAATTATAATCGTACAAACGCGCCTAAACCAAACCAAACTACAGCTCCAATGGGTCTTCACCTACAAAGCGACGGCTGCTCAGCCCGAAGGCCTGCAGATAACGAGGTGACGCATGGTCAGTCTAACGAATCACCTAGACCGGGATCGCTATCTCACAACTAGATAGCTTCTCAAAGGTAATGACGTAGGCAGAGTCGATCTGGTTCCAGCTCTAATTTCCGGGTAAAAATGCCTGACCTGATATGGAGACGAACCAGGCCCTCCGGATGAGAGGCAGGCAATTTAGACCACGGGGCCGGATTCAAACATTAATTACCGGTACGCGATTTAAAGTATCGATACTGTACCAGCAAAAGGAGCATGAGAATGGTCTTAGGGAGTGTTCAGTTATTAGGAGCTGGTACAGAAAATGGAGTTCGCAGTGCGAAATAATAAAAGTTGTTTTTCTAATATTAAATTTATTTAACTGATATGATGCATGAATAACCTCCTTACTACTTCGCGTTTGAAATCAGAAATTAATTGTAACTCTCTTCTGTGGGATTTACTATTACATGTTGTAAGCAATGTTAAGAATCCTGATGAATGTTCGTGAAAAACGAAATTTGAAAATAAATTAATCTTCTTCTTTAACATCGGAAAATAAATAATTGCCTGCTAGAGTCTTTCAAGAAATATCACTTGAAAACCTAAAGTCTTTCTAGAAATATCACTTGAAAACCTAGAGTCCTTCTAGAAATATCACTTGAGACCTAAAGTCTGTCTATTATTAACACTACACATTCCTAAAAATTTTCTCAAATATTATCTGAAATCTCTAAAGCCTTTTCTAGTATTATCACTTGAAATTTCTAAAATATTTTATAGAATTAACAATTGAAATTTCTGAAGTCCTTTTAGATTAGCACTTGAAAAGAGAATATATAAAATTACTTCTTCAGGCAGTCTAGTATGACTTTGTAACTGATTAGTACTATTTAACACTTTGAAATTAATTGAAAAATGTTTGTTGAAAGTAACACCGTCTTTACAGTTCAAAATGTTGATCTTAAATGCACTCATATCACCTGAATGATTTTTCAAGCAGGAACTGATGAATGCGGTTCAGCGAACAGCATTTGGGACTCCGTCGGTGTCGTGATGTCCACCATAGCACCACGTACCTTCTCCCACGATTTACCACGTTTAATTCCACGCTGTACCACGCATCATCTCCCACGCTGTACCACGTACCATCTCCTGCGATGTACCACGTTTAATCCCACGTCGTATGAGGTTGATATGAGGGTTAAAAACTCGGTCAAGATTTCTGGTGTCACTTAGTAAACTGTGCTGACATGAGAAACTTCAATTGACAGTTTAAATTGTGAGTGTCGAAATAGCACGATCCGATTAAGTAAATCACTAGTAAACAGTACTTGATATCACAGTTCGACTCACATTCTACCGTGTAAAGTTTGAAATCAGAAGCACAGTTCTGAACAAAATAACTTGACTAGTTAGGAATACGCTTTGAAATACAAGCTCAGTTTGAAATAGTTATGGTTTCGAAGCACAGTTAAAATAAACACAGTTTGGAAAATTCTATCTTCAGAACACAGTTCAAAGCACAGTTTCTGAATAAATAATTCTATTTACACAGGTAAATAATGCCACTATCTTTCTAAAGCTAACTGCATTGGGTTGAAAATAAAATACGAAGACTAAAGATTGTCGTGTTATGAAGTGCAAATTGAGTTCACTCACCACACGCGAAAGACACAGTTTGAATGTCCTTAATTGTTCATGATGTGTTATTTTGTTGCAATGAGTTAATATTTTCTTGATTTGTTATAAAATAACCTTATGATTCACTTGGTTATATAATATCACTGTTCACAAGTAAGACAACGTAAAAAAAAGTTGTTAACTCTCTGTTACGAAAATTCTAAGTTCAGAGATTTCAAGAACATCATAAGTTCCGAGCTATTACTGTCAAATGTTAAAGTTCATATAAGACACGCTGAAATTTTATAAGTCCCGAGCTATTACCGAGAAATGTTCGTCTTGATACACGCTGGATTTTTCTAAGTTTCGATGAACTGTTGAAATTTTTACATGTACAGCGATTAGTACAACATAACGCACGACTAAGTTTCCAGGTTCACAACCCGTACGCGGCGACAGTATGACGATCCGTCATGGTTGAGTTGCACTTTGTAACTGGCTATAAATCTCTAATGTCCCACCTTTTATACGCAAAGTCAAGATCAGCTGCTGGTAGCTCGTGGAAAATGTAATTTTTTTCTCAACTCAATATCTTAATAATCTGTGGGTCGATTTACGTGAAATTTTGACACGGTGACGTTTAAATAGTAGACTTCACGATGATATACTTCATTTTTCTGTAGTTTAAAGGGTTTATGAGATATAAAAAGGCTTCCAGTACATTATAGACGAGCGAGTCAGCTTCACGTGATGATTGCGTCATAGCCGATGACGTAGCTATCTCTCTCACTCTTGGCTCCGTAGCTCCGTGTCATCCCGTTACCTTGCGCGCTGTACTCAAGTGTTCGCGCCGTCCCGTTGCAAATACTTTCCTAATTAAATACTATGTTCAGGTCTAGGCATTCCTGTTACAATACTTTACAATCAGTTTTACCGGGGAAATTTCATTAGTTTCCCATGAAAACTTCTTTCAGTTCAGCAACTTTGATCGGCCAAATTTGTCGAGAAAACAAATAACGCTAAGGCAAAAAACAATCGACCACAAGTAGTTTTGAATTCTCTAATCTAATAGAATAAAGCACATTAGATGCAGAAACGCTCAACATGATGAATGTATGTTTCGAATGTATGTGCCGATTCTCAAAATGATATTCAATTCTGCCCGTCATTATTCCCAATAAAACTGGAAAGAAAAATATATAAAAAATTCAGAAATTACGGTTATTCGTGACTTCGAGCTCAGCTGGAGAGCTCGCTCGCTGTACAGTAAGTACGAGTGGGAAATGATACAACCTTTTAAAATGTAATGTGCTCAAATAATACGACTGCGGTTTTTATGACTACTTAACACAAAAACGTAAAATTCCCAGTCTTCTACTAGGACCGAAACAGTAATAGACAATCCCAAGACCTCACATGTATTTATGCATGTAAGGTGCAGCGTCTGTTCTGATCTCGATAACATAATCGTATACGTTAATATCGAAATATTAGACTTGTGTTATGAAGAACCAGATTCGATTCCTGCCTGAAAGCCCAGTGATTATACAGTCCTCTGAGGGAAGTGCCTGAAACCTGTTCGGTGATACAATCGGAAAAATGAAAAACATAAATATCAAACCCTGGGCATAAAGTAGACGTTTTACAAGTACGAACAGTTAACGAAACTCGTTCCGTCTTCAGGTAGAGCTGTCGAAATGCGTTCTGTCTCCTGCCGATCGCTTTTCCAACACAGTACTTGCTCTAATTATCGCAAAGGCGGGACGTTAACGCCAAGATCCATAAGTATGCCGAAGCCGTCCTTTCGTGAAACACAGTACTTTGAAAAACGCTTGATCGAGTATTTAGCGTTGATTGGACTGAAGTACCTGGAAGGTTCATCTGGGAAATCGTTTCGTCGAGGAACGGGTAATGCGGGATGTTTACGACGTGATTTAATTAGGAAGCTCGCGGGACCACGTAATTTGAACGAATAATTCAGGAAAAGGTGGTTTCCGGGAACGGATAATCGAGGTTCCACTATATTTAGTTTGTAGAAAAGAACTACTGTATGTAAAAAGATAAAATTTGCAACTCCACTACAGTTTGTGTTACACTGCAGATTATGATCAGTGTAATGTCGAGGAACAGGTACGTGTAATTACAGAACTGGGAAATAAATTAAAGAACCCTGTCGAACATTCAATCAGTGATTCACCTGTTCGATTGAGTTTTACAATTTCATATTTAATTGCAAAGAAACTTAACCCGTTCAGTGATGGTGAATTCGTGAAAGTATGTTTAATTCTAGCAGGTGAGGAGTTTTTTCCAAATATCACTGAAGAGTTTGAAGCTACCTGCTTGTCCCCGCAGACAGTGTGAAGAAGAATTCAAGACCTACCTGATGATGTCCACTTAAAATTATTAGAACTTATAAAATCTTCCGGGTATTCTCCTTAGCAATTGATGAGAGTACAGATATTTTTGACACGGCCCAAGTAGCCATTTTCATAAGAGGGGTTGATGAAAACCATACATTTTGGGAGGAATACTGGATTTAGTGCCCATGAAGAATACTACGAAAGGCATCGACATTTTCAACTGCATTGTAAGTGTTATTGGAGACGCTTCCTTGCCATGGAACGAAATTGTTTCAGCAGCAACAGATGGTGCACCTTCTATGGTAAGAAGTAGTTGGGCTCTTAATACAAAAAATGATGACTCTTAATATAGCTCACGTACGTTTTCCAGTTCACTGTACCATACATTTAGAAAATCTATGTGCGAAAAGTATTGAACTGAACAATGTAATGACCGTCGTAGTTAGAATCACTAACCTCATAAGATCAGAAGCCTTACGTCATCAGCAATTCAAGGAATTCTTAGAAGAAAGTGACAGTCAAATTGGTTATTTCCCTTGTCATTTTGATGCTTGCTGGCTTAGTCGAGGCAAAGTATTTTATCTGTTTTATCAACTACGACAAGAGATAGCTACATTCATGGAGTGACAAAATGTGCTAGTCCCAGACCTACAAGGTCACAGGCGGATTTTTTGACCTTGCATTTCTTGCAGATTTAACAGCTCATTTGACCATTCTGATTATTTCTCTCCAGGGAAAGGTTTTAATAATTACAGAAATGTTTGATAGAGTAAAATTGTTCAAATTAAAATTATGTATGTGGGAACATCAGTTCTTGAATAGAACTATTCCACATCTTCAATAAGGGTTTACGATGCTTGAATGTACTACATCAGAGTATATTGATAAGTATATCAAAATCATTAAAAAAATTTATTCGGAATTTTATTCTAGATTTAACAATTTAGAATGTCTGGAAACTGATTTTCAACTTTTAACCATGCCATATTACGTTGTTGCAGATAATGCTGATCAAGATCTACAATTAGAGCTGAGAACTAAGGGATAAATTTGAAAATTAGAAAAAATTTTTGTGACCTTTATAGACTTTTGTTTTACAAATAAGGTTTCCCCGATTACATAGATTTGCAGCAAGAATGTTGAGTATTTTCGGTTCCAGTATGCATTTGAACGACTCTTTTCTATTTTAAAAACAACCAAACCAAAAGGGAGAATCCAGTTGTCAGATCACAATTTTCAAATGTGCTCTTAAACTTAGTGTTTCTCAAACATTAACTCCGAATATTGAAAAACTAATAAACGGAAACGACTTCAAAATTAAGGAAAAGCGCCAGTGTCCGCTGAGTATCAGTATGATGAGGTAAAACGTATGACTTTTAGTTTCGAGATTATCCTTTATACTACTTCTGATGCAAAAGTGTACTGTTTGTTACTACAAACACTCATTTTACTGTGGATGATACTGTGAAACATAGACAATCTTTTTATTTTCACTATCAGTATGCCTTTTCTGGCGAGATGTTGTGTTTACAGTGCACTATGTCTTCTGGTATGGCCTAGAATTAAAATGTTTCTTTCATTGACAGTGTCTCAGTCCCATCCTTGGCTTTGACAATATGAAGGTGACAGAGGTTTGAGCGATGCTAGTATTACCATTCCTTATGAAGTCCGTCCCTCTTATGAATGGGGTGAAAATATCACTCATAAGGCGGGTTGGTACATGCATTTCAGTGGGCTTGGCAGACGAACCAGCCCATAGATTAAAATCCCTGTCCTTACCGGAATTCGAACCCGGGTTACCGGGTAATGGTCAGGCACCACGCCTAGTAATTAACCGCTGCTCAGCCCAAAGGCTTGCACGAACCAGGCCATAGGTAAAAATCCCTGTCCTTACCTGGAATTGAAACTGGGTTACCCGGTGAGATTCAGGCACCGCGCCTACCAAGTGACCGCTGCATGAAAATCCCTGTCCTTACCGGGAATCGAGTCGCGGCTACCGGGTAAGAGTCAGGCACCGCGCCTACCAAGTAACCACTGCTCAGCCCGAAGGCCTGCACGAACCAGCCCATAGGTAAAAATCACTGTCCTTACCGGGAATCGAACACGGGTTACCGGGAAAGAGTCAGCCACCGCGCCTAATAACCGCTGCTCAGCCCTGAAAGCCGTCATGCCAGCATGATGTTCATCGTAAGTGAGCGAAGACTCACTGCGTGCTACACGTGTCTCGCAACAGGAAACGGTGTCAATTTTTCTGCTTAGATAGTGTCCACTGCTCCGTTCATCGTCGAGCACATATGTAGAGCACATTCATACGTTAGAAACAGGAACCATAATATTTAATCGATTAAATAATGTTCTACCGTTGTTGAGATTATTATTATCTAGAGGGCCTGCAGGACAAAATTCCGTTACCTCAACGTTTTCTGTCTACAACTTAGCATATTCGATCCTGGCTTATTCAAAATGTAATTTTTTACTTTGACGGCCTAGGGAGTAACGCGGAAAATTGCAGCTATCAGCAGCCCATTCCTGGCCAGGCCTATGGATTTTTCATCCGCTTCTTTCCTATTCCTAGAACTTTATTTTCCCATCGTCGCCATAAGACCTATCTGTGTCGGTGCAACGTAAAGCAAGTAGCAAAAAAAGAATTCTAATGTTTTATGAAATTAATGTATGCATATTTCCTGTCTTACTATGACATACAGAACAGAGAGATGATAATAATATGGCCACTGCTCTTCTCTGGACGCATTTTGTTCTGGAATTTTGTCCCCTTCCATATGTTTTCATATGTTAGTAAATTATCTGTTACGAGACTGACATATTTAAAAACCGTCAAATACTATCGGGCTGAGTCCCTTAAAAGACAGAACCCCCGATGAGAGTATGCTGGCCCATCACCTTGGTGAATGAACAGCGTTGCAGTCTTCAGTTCAGTAGGTTTCCAGGTTAATATCTATAGCGAGATGATGGTCACAAATCGAACTCGGAAACTCTTTTGACAATATTTAATTATGCGTTATGTTTACAAGATTTAAAGGTCATAATTTACATGACCGGGCGATTTGACCGTGCGGTTAGGTGCGCGCAGCTGAGAGCTCGCTTTGGGGAGGTAGTGGGTTCGAACCCGACTGTCGGCAGCCCTGAAGTTGGTTTTCCGTGGTCTCCTACTTTTACACCAGCCAAATGCTGGGGCTGTACCCTAATCAAGGCCACGGCCACTTCGCTGGAATACAACTAGAGAGACCGCTGGAATACAACTAGAGAGAATTCCCAGTCCTCGCTCTCAACTGAACGCTGGAATACTCGTAACCGCACGGACAACTCCCCGTTATCTTATGTGTATTATTCAGAGACACTCCGTAGTTCAGGCGGCAGCGCACCGGCCTCTGATCAGTGGAATAGGGATTTTTATCAAAGGGCCGGTCCGTGCAGGACTTGAGGCTGAGCAGCGTTCACTTGGTAGGCCAAGGCCCTTCCGCAGCGACCGCTGCTCAGAGGGTACATATTATTATTATTATTATTATTATTATTATTATTATTATTATTATTATTATTCCAGGTGACACTGTATAGAATCGATACTGTAGTTAAGACAAACGTGCACTGCATGTTCCCCGTCAAGGTCGGAGTAAAGCTAACAAATAACACCCGATGATGGGCTGCAAGAAGAATCGAACACGTCACCTCGTTAATTTCTAACGCTTTACGCAGAGAGCCTGCATCAAATTTTAATATTTTTTATTTAATCCCTCCCTTTTTACATGTAAGAATCTCAGGTAATCAAAATTAAATATTAAAGAATGTAATTGCCATATCTGTGAATCAAGTGTGTGTGTGTGTGTGTGTGTGTGTGTGCAGAGATTTTAAAACTCGTGCGTAAGGGGGCTAGCTAGCTCACAGCATTTGCTTGTTCTACAGTCAATTCCGTATTTTTTGCGTGTGTGCGTGTTTCGTTTAAATCATATAGTTTCTTGTAAAATTAAGACATATTAGACTATATCTCAACGGAATTACATATCGATATAAAACAACCAAGGTAAGTATGTGTCACTGTATGCGTCATTCGATTCCGTATTTCATGCCTAATATTTCGATAAACATATTACAGAAGTGTGATTACTAAGGAGAAAGTACCGTATTTTCTAATGCGTGCATTTGCTTGACATGAAAGTAAGTACTGTGATGTGTGTCTAGTATTCGATTTTTTACGATACGAATGTGTGTTTCGATCATTCTTCTTTTAATATAGTTAAATCACATTCATTTACGTTTTATAGTTCAGACAGAAGAGACGAACAAGGAGTGAGATAGTTTCTCGTTTTTCTCTTTACATTAGAGTTCGGTTCTAGTGATGTGAACATTACAGTAGACAATTAAATGTCTCTAGTGTTCAAATCTATAAGCTTTCAAATGTTGCAATCAAACATTCAGTGTTCTAATCACTAAACACCTGTTGTAAGAGTCGACTAAAAGGGGACCAGGAGGGGCTCTGGACTTTAGCGCGTCGGGGGTTAGCGATAATAGATATTAACATTAACTACCACTACACTGCAGTGGCTAAACATGTACACTCATTCGGCACAATCTAGTAAATTGATCTGTATCTTCATGCATGCTGCAATAGTAAAAATAATCATCGTATTTCTTGGCATATAGCTTGTGGTAGCTAATTACATAAATGGTAGTAGTGGTGATTATTGTTTTAAGAGGAAGTACAACTGTACATCTATCCTCCATTAGTACTGCAGGTCTAACGTTCCGCTGACCACGCATTTACCTCTTAAGACTTGGAGTTGAACTTAGGACAAGATAGTTTGTTTTAAACACACTACCTTTTACGAATGCAAGCTTATAGCCGCACGCCCCTAACCGCACGGAATACAACTAGATAGAATGACCAGTACCTTACTCTCACCTCCTATGTAGATCAGAGGGTGTGTTGGAGGATAGGAAACAACATGAATGAACTCTGTTATAGATTTGCCTACAGTAAATCTGTTTTTTAAAACCTACTGCCTCACGGTGTAGGAATTTAATCTGTAGTTGTGTAGTCACCATTCTTGTTCCGTTAATGGCCGTGAATTAAACGCACGCCTCTGGTGTGTAACTATTATACAAAATAATGCTTATCAAGTATTTTTAATCGTAAAATGATACAAGAGAACCCCACCATCTCCCGGATGCAAGCTCACAGCTGCGCGTTCGAAACCGCACGGTCAACTCGCCGTTATCTTATGTAACAGCTTCCGTAGCTCAGATGACAGTGTATCGGCCTATGACAGCTGGGTTCCGTGGTTCAGGTTTTTCTTCGAGTACTAATTTTTAATCGTAAAATTACACAAGAGAACCCCACCATCTCCCGGATGCAAGCTCACAGCTGCGCGTTCGAAACCGCACTGTCAACTCGCCGTTATCTTATGTAAGAGCTTCCGTAGCTCAGGCGACAATGTATCGGCCTCTGACCGCTGGGTTCCGTGGTTCAGGTTTTTCTTCGAGTACTAAAAATCAATAATCACTACCATCGATGAGTTAGTACGAAATAGACCTCGGAGGTTACACACACATCCCTCCTGTCAATGATTACAGCGTTTGAGTTGCACAACTAAGTCATACAGTATTCACGTGTTCGATTTCCAGTCAGAACAGGGATTGCCTTGTAACAATATTCCTTAGAAGATGGTGAGTATAGGCAGTTGTGTTTGCCGGAATATTTTGAGATGTTTTAAAATTCTAAAACGAATATCGACAGAAGATACAGTAGCAGCATTTGCTTGGCACTTACAACGGGGCAGCATAAGATCGTATTGTCTTGCCTAAGAGCATAGTAAGTATCATCAAGAACGCCAGGGCCTTTCAAGCCATTCAGTGTAAGTATATTCCATTCTGTGCAAAAAAGTACTTTCCGCAGCGAGTGGACGATGTTCATCGTTATTTGTTTATCGGATGGGGACATGAAACCTTATGCC
Source organism: Anabrus simplex (assembly GCF_040414725.1). NCBI lineage: Eukaryota > Metazoa > Arthropoda > Insecta > Orthoptera > Tettigoniidae > Anabrus > Anabrus simplex. Next base: position 945,261,376 of record NC_090266.1, on the reverse strand, counting down.
AACCTCACAATGCGATTCGTCTAAAAATAAACAGGGTTCGAATCCATGATTTTTCAGTGTTCGAAATCCATGGTGTTAGAGATTTTTATTCTAATGCTGAACAGAGTTCAAATTCATGATTATTGTTATTCCATTCACGGTGATTATTAGGCAAAAGAATTAGATTGATTCCATGCGATCATCATCTGCCTGCGTGTTAATTTCTCTTGCTACCGCGCGCCCTTTTTCTATCAAGGTAAGTTTTCTGTTCTGAACGCGATGGGGAATGTATGCCGACTATTCAAATCTTTAATGTAAGATAACAACTGTCTTATGTTTTATGTCCTCTGTAACAGGATTGAACCTGTACAGATTGTCAACATGTTCTGTCTTGTCGGTTGGTGACCAGGGCGTTTGTCCGTAAAACTGTAAGGAGGAGCAGGAGGAACGCGGCTAAACCACGTCGGAGGAGGAACGCGGCTACGTCCTCTCCGAGGAGGAGGAGGGATTTACCTGACCTCCGTGATGTTAGGCTGTCGAGAAGGGCAGCTAGCCATAAAACTATAATCCTCTGTGGTTAGGCCCCCTGGTAATGGTATGTAGCAGCAATGAGGTCAGCCGCGTTCACTTGTTTCGCATCAAAAACAAGTGCACGTAGTCAGGACCTGTCAAAAGATACTCTGTCAAAAGCAAGTGGATTTTAAATTCCGCGCCCCTACGTCTTTAAAATGGCAGCAGTGAGATTAGGCCCTGTCAAGATGGTAACAGTGAGGTTAGCCACGTTTACTTGTTCAACAAGTGCAAGTGGTGTTAAGATGGCAGCTGTTACCTTGACAGCTGCCAAATGCACGTTGATTTAAAATTCCGCGCTGCCACATGCTTAAGGTGACAGCAGTGATGTTAGACCCTGTTAAGGTAATAGCAGTGAGGTTAGCCACGTTCACTTGTTCAAAATCCACGCCCACGTGGTTATGACCTGTCAAGATAGCAGCTGTCAAAGACACGTGGATTCTAAATTCCGCGCTCCTACGTGGTTAAGGTGGCAACAGTGAACTTAGGCCCCGTTAAGTTGGTGGCACTGAGGTTAGGCACGTTCGCTTGTTATAAATCTAATCCCACGTCGTTAGGACCTCTCATCTTGACAGCAGTCACAAGTACGTGAATTTTAAAATCCGCGCCCTCGACGTGGTTAAGATGGCAACAGTGAGGTTAGGCCCTGTTAAGATGGCAGTACTGAGATTAGCAACGTTTACATGTTCAAAACCCGCGCCCACGTGGTTAGGACCTGTCAAGGTGACAGCAGTCAAAAGCTTGTGGATGATAAATTCTGAGCTCCTACATGGTTAAGATGGTAACAGTGAGGTTAGGCCCAGTTAAGATCGCATCAATTAGGTAGCAACGTTCACTTGTTCAACAAGTGCACATGGTTAGGACCTGTCATCTTGACAGCTGTTCAAATTCAACTTCCCTACGTGCTTAAGGTGGCAATAGTGAGGTTAGGCTGTGTCAAGTTGGCAGCAATGAGGTTAGCAGCGCCCCTTAAAAAGCAAGGTTAGGGTCCGTCAATATGACAGCTGTCACTTCGACAAAACCGCATCCGCATCCCTCGTACCCAGTCTCTGATCCCGGAAAATAACTTAATTTAGAAGGGTGGATTTACACAAGTAGTACAAGCACCAACACATCTCAGTAACTTACTAGATGTATTCTTGGTTAAACGATGGGAAATTGTTGATAATACCGAGGTAACTGAAGGGGTAGGTGACCATAAGTCTATAATAATGGATGTAGGACCAGTGCCAAAAAGGCTTAATAAGAGGGTCACACAAGATAATAAATGGTACAGAAAACTAAATTTGAAAATATGGGACTCACCATAAATCACAATTCAGTTGTTGGATGAGTGAAGGGAGTAATGTAGATACACTTTGGGCAAACTTCAAAGGAATACTTTGGGAAGGAGAAAAGAGATTTGTACCTGTTAAAAGGGCAAAATTACGTCAGAGCCAGTTTATTGTTCAAGGGAAATTAGTAAATTAAAAATAAAATGTGGAATTGTAAACAGGAAACTCAAAGTGGGTAGGGAGAATAGAGATACGAGAAAACAGCTAATAAGGGAACTTAATAGACTGAAAAAGGAAGCAAAATGGAATGACACGAATGGCATACTTCATGAGGGTAATGACCTTAAAGGGAAATGGTAAAAGCTATTTTCATATATTAAGAATCAAAAGGGAAAAGGAATCCAAATTTCCGAAATAGTGGAAGAAGGGGATGAACACTTTTTAACAAATAATTAGAAAGCAAGTCTATTTAGTAGGGAATTCATAGATTCAGTAGAAGACTGTCAGGAGTTGGAAACCAAAACAGAGGATAGAGAAGGAGAGACACATAAGGAAACAAGAAGATGCTCATTCACAAATGAAGATATTTTCAGCAGAATATGCAACGAAAAAATCTATCCAAAGAGATAAGCATTATTTACTGTATTAAATATTAGTTTATTTACATGTTAAGCGCTACGTAGTAGTAATAATAATAACAACAAACGTGTGCAATAAGGAAAAAGGAAATAAATACAAATAAATACAAATAAATATAAATATAATTTACAACATTTAGAGCCATTCCATGGTCACTGAATTACAAAGCAGGGTATGAATGAACAAACATAATAAACATGAATACTAATATTTAAAAAGCAAAAAGCAAAGTCTTCTCCGTACAAACCATGAAAGCCACTGGAAGGGTGGAAGGTGAAGGCTTCCACTATCCATAACGTTTATTATTACATTACTGTAAGTGACCGTTACCACCGGGATATTTCCCATTTGCAATTTATTAATAATAATAATAATAATAATAGTAATGAGTGACAGGGGTTTAACGTAATTTGGAAGGAATGTTTTGCGTATGATAAATGAGTACCAGGTTAACTACTGGGGGGGGGCAAAAGCAGTCATGCGTAGAGCTAACCGCTCCACCCCGCCAAGTGCCAATAATAATAATAATAAAGTTAACATAATTACCCAACTACAACAAACAAACAAAGAAACAAACAAACAAAGAACAAGAGTACAAGAAGCAGATATATGGAAGGAAAATATTACAAGAATTACTGCTAGTTTAATATTCTAAATCGAGGGAACATAATATGCAAATCCACACACAACTTAAGTATTTACAGTGCTTAACAATATGGCTTACAATATTATAGGTTGACCTTACTACTAGCTTAACATTATAAGTGATAATAAAGTGAAGTTAAACCGTAATTACCCTACTACAACAACAACATTACAACAAGCAAGAAATACTACTAATTTAACTTTCTAAATCCAGTGTGTCATTATATACATATTCGCACACAACTTAAGTATATCCAGTACTTAACACTACAAATTACAATACTATAGATTGAACTTACTACTAGCTTAACACTACAAGTGATAATAAAGTTAAAACATACTACCCAACAACTACAACAACTCAAGTACAAAAAGGAATTCCATGCAAAAAATATTACAAGAAATATTACTAGTCATTCTAAATCCAGCATCATGTACAGTTTCATACACAATTTAATTATTTCCAATACTTGACACCATGGCTTACAAAACTATAGATTGAGCTTATTGCTAGCTTAACGTTACAAGTGATAATACAAATAAAAATAAAAACATTGTTAATTAACCAAGAACAACAACAATTACAAAAACATGAGTACAGCAAGCAATTCCCTGGAAAGAGAATACCACAAGAAAAACCTCCCAGTTTCACAATCGAAACCAAGCAGAAAATCACAAATTCAGTGCCCGTAATTTACAACTTTTACTTTTCACTTTACACAAGCACGAATGGTTTTCTTAAATGACTTGATACCAGAAGGGAATCTATCAAAGACTGCTACAGGTAATTTATTCCAATCCCTTATGGTCCTGTTGACGAAGGAAAACTTGCCCACATCCGTATGCTGGTTTCTTGCCCTAATTTTATGCTTATGATAATTTCTCGATAAGTATGAGGGAGGTTCTAACCTATTCCTAATACAACTCCAAGCAGCCCTTCCCGTATAGTTCTTATAAAGACCACACAGGCGAGCTCTAGTTCTTCTAGATTCAAGACTTTCCCAATTAATGGTATTCCTCCTATTCCCAGTTACGAAACGCATCGCCCTTCTTCGAAATTTCTCTAGGGAATTTATTAAAACCATCCTATACGCATCCCAGCATGCAGATCCATATACGAGAATGGGTCTTACGAAGCATTTCGTTTAAACCTACTAGGGTGGTGAACACATAAATAAGAATTGCAATGAAAGTATTTTCCTTCTGGATCTTCATGCCGGACAGATGTTTTTTAAACACATTTTTTTTCACTATAATATGATTTATCTATAGAGCGAAACCGCTATGCAGTGTGCGTCTCATAGCTATCGAGATGGAATTTGTAATGTACTGAGCCGTATCCTGCCGGCCCATAATAATAATTAGAGTATTATTTGACACAATATATAAAATTTATTCATAAAAGTTACAGTCTAACATGTTAAAGCATCGTATCCCAAGATAGTTGATACCGGATGTTGAGCAAGACATTAAGTCACTGGACATTGCTTCATATTTCCGTATGACCGTGAGAAAGGGTGGCATAACCAAGCGTTGGCAAGGATCGACACGTGTATTAGATGCTGACCAAGCAAGATATTTCAGCCAATGGGAACTTCAGGATTTGGCAAACATGGAGGCTACACCGCGCCAAATCTTAATTCCAGAATGACCAACGTGCTCAGTTGCTAAAGTCAGTTCCTGTCGGTAATCGGTTTTCCACAGTTTCAGAAGTCAGATATATTTGGAAATATAATATAAAAATTGGTGGAAGCGATTTGCTAGTGTTTGAGCTGTCTTTTGTAAATATATCACAATAAATATTGTGTCATCATATACGACGAATTTTCTGATTGGTGGTTGGTTCAGACACCCGGGAACCCCAGTATTGTAATGACGTCACCGAGGCCTCCTCAGTAACCCAAGCTCTGGAGAGCGTCACTCTGTGTTAAATGCTTGGATAGTGCGGAAGCACAAACTCTGAATTGGTGATCGTGATTAACGTAGTGTTATTCCAGTAACAGTAACTGGTTCTAAATGACATTTTAAACTGTGCAGTTGGAAGATTTTACTGTTCTTGAGTAAATGGAAAAGTATATTTTGACAGAGTTTACTTTCAATATATAAAGACGGTGTTTAGTGACCGCTGTGTAGCAAGTGTAGTGGAGACGTGCTATTGTTTCACTACTTCGCGACGGGCGCGTTTCGCGAGGAACTTTCGTAACGAACCGTGTGCTGCTTTTCAAACTGTATTCTCAACCTTTAAGTGAAGTGTATTATAAATGTATCAGTGTGTGTAGCTGATCTTATAAAGAGAAAGGGTATTTCGGCTCGTAGCATAAAGCAGCGAAGATATTATCAACCAAAGTCTTCTGTGTTCCAGTGAATTGTTTTCCAGCAAGATGATGGCTATGCATGCAGAAGAAGGAAGTGCATTCCCACATGTTAATGCTGTGATTAACATGGAGTAAATCCCTCAATCAGCGGGGATGTAAGCTGCTATACTGGTATCTCGAGAGTCGTCGGATGGAATTCAGTTAAGACGCATGTGTTATTTATGGCATGATATGTAAATTATGTTAAGGTAGTAGGGCAGTGTATATAGGATTTTTAATTTTATGTAAAGTAAGCCTGACGGCATGTGTTTGTTTAATTTTGTTACTATAATAGATTCGGATACGAGAATAATGCATGTTTATTTTATTTTCATTTTGCTTTATGATTAGATGATTGGGAAAATGAGGGATTGATAGGATTATTTGTTGTTTATTTATGCATGTTACTTAGTGTAGGATATTCCGAGTTTTCCTTATATATATGCTTGAAGGGCTAGATTGACAGGTTCATCTTTATACAGCGTTAAATACGTATGATTTCATTTTATTTCGGTTATTCAGAGAGACAGGTATAGTTTTTCTGCATGATGCATGATTTTTCGGAAGCTGACTGAAGGAGCTGCAGAACATCGTTGTTAGAATAAGGTCTTTGAAGTTAAGTTGGATTCTGTTTTGCCTGATGGTCTGCAAAGGACACGAACTGAGTCTCATAATGTGGAAGGCCAATGGGATTTATGAGAAATAAGAGATAAAGATTGCATGCTGAATTATAATGTATTGGTGCAGGCTGATTGTATGCCTGACAAGAGAAAGAATATTATGCGGATGTGTGTGCCTGCCAAGTGTCTTCTGAGTGTATATTGTGATCAGAATGGACAGTATTAATTCCAGACTATTAAGTCTGATGTTGTTAAATGGCACAAGCATGCTAAGAAGGAATGAATATACGTGAGTTTCCGTGTAGCCGGCGAAAGGCGTTATCTCATGGCAAGCTGATTTCTGGCCTGTGTTTATCTGTAGGCGTGAATGAGACGATATTTCCTTGTGACAGCCTCGGGAGACAGAATCCAAACTTAACACAGAGTTGAGTTCAACATTTCTTTTCAGCTCGTAATCTACCCAGAAATACATGACGGATGACTGCGCTGTTGAGCGCTCAAATGCAGCAGAAGGAGACAATGTTGCCCATTGCTTTCTTCCTGATATCAAGGGTTATTTATATATTTTTCCCTTATAGGATGATGTTTTACATTGTTATTTGTGGTTGTATACCTTGTCTCGTTCTTTTGAAAGGGAACAGCCCGAGTGCTGAAGTATTGGTGGTTTATCTAGTTCTATCTAGATCTTTTGCAGTGAACCGGGATTCACATTAGAATCTGTGTAGCATTTAAGATTTTACTCGCTATCCGATGTATATATATGTTTAGTTTGATTATTTGAATTGTTGTAAATATAGTATAGGATATACCCCTAGTATTTTGCATAACTTACATAGCGTCCATTGCGTCTTAATTATTTTCCTTTTCGTCGTAACTTTTCTTTATAATGTAACTTTTATTAACGGTAACATTGCGGCGACTCTCGATTTAACTTAACTTTGGAAACCGTATCGTTGTGATGCGATAGTGTGTAACTCCATACGGAAATACCACATGTTAGTGTTTGCGTACACTTGTTGCCATACAATATAAACAATGGACTATAAGAAGAAGCTCAGTCTTGATGGATATAATGTTCTTTGTTGAACTTGATTTTTGATTTCGAATTTTGTATTATCATTCAAGTAACGTTTTAATTTCCATTTATTTTCTATATTTTTGAGTTCATTTTGACATATTATTATTCCTTGATTTAATTGTTTTCTCGTAATATGATCGGGGATATTTATCAATAAATCCATCTTACCCCCTATGATTGTTTCTCATTCGTGTTATACCTCCATTTCCTGTCATTGACTGATATTTTAGTGTAGAACTTCGACTTTTTATCCTGACCCGACCGACAACAAACCCACACTCTGCCCAACCCTGAGTTAGTCGGATGTTCATACAGGAATGGACGCATCGTCCTAGAGGGTATTTACCCTTGGGTACGGTACAGTACTATCTATCTGTAGAGCCTATTTATGAGACTTTTTACAATTACCTCTGAAGTGAATTTCAGCTGTGTGGCAACGCTAAAAAGACTACGGACTTCGAGATTGGCATTCCTGAAAAGGGTTTTCTGCACTTTCCCATTTTCACACATTGATTCTAGAGTCTGTATTGGCTTGTGACAAAACCACTGTATTCTTCAGAAAACCACTGATAGGGACAGGTTTGGTTGTGATCCACCGAAAATAAGTTAAAATGACCGGTTAGGTTGTGATCCACCGAAAACCACTGATTGTCGCAGGATTAGGTTAGGTTCGACAGGATTTGTAATTGAGCGACTGTTGTCATTGAAAGCACTGCCGTGACGACTGAAGGCAATAAACATAAAACTGCATCCATTGGTCTACAAAGTTTTCATTCAGTAGATACGCTAGGAACTGGCGAACCAACACCGTACATACAAAGTTTACAGGAATCAAAAAAACAGGATATTAATTCGTAGTACTCACTGTTCTTTAAAGAGAAGAAATATCCAGTCAACAATAACTGCAGTGAACGTGGTGTTTCACTATTATTGTCCGGCCCCATGGCTAAATGGTTAGCGTGCTGGCCTTTGGTAACAGGGTGTGGGTTTGATTCCCGACAGGGTGGGGAATTTGAACCACTGTTGGTTCATTTCTCTGTAACGGGGGCTGGCTGTATGTCGTCTTCATCAACATTTCACTATTACTGTGTACAATAGAAACTTACTAGTTTTGACAAGTACAGTATGTTCAACAGCGACTCATGAATGATGACGGGCAGGATGTCCAAACTCACTAATCTATATTCCAGACTATTTGCACTTAAAAAATTGTATTTGTCCTCTAATGTGATTTTGCAATTTTTGTTGAATATTTATGGGGCTGATATGAAGGTGGATAAGCTACATGGTCTCCTTTTTATAGGAGGAATGTATCGTAGAAATGAAACTCAATTTCGGTTTCATGTACATTACAGTTTCTCTAAGATACATTGATAGTAATTCAGTCATGTACGACGACGATGTATTTCATGGTAAAGGCAGCTGCCTCTGTGGATCAGTGGTAGAGTGACGGCCTCCTGATCCCAAGATTGCGGGTTCAAACCCAGCAGAGGTAGTCGGATTTTTGAAGGGCGGAAAAAATTCCATTCGACACTTCATGTCGTATGATGTCGGCATGTAAAAGATCTCTGGTGACACATTTGGTGTTTACCCGACAAAATTAAATCTCAGCCATAGACACCCACGAGAGTTACGGTTTACTCGGTCTGCCATGTAGTGGGCCTAGAGTTAAACGGAACGTCAAAATTGACGAGCAGACAGCCAGATGGCGTCAACTTGAAATGTCTGCACACGGTAGCTGAGGCCATACGATTATTATTACTCGTATTATTATTATTATTATTATTATTATTATTATTATTATTATTATTATTATTATTATTATTATTATTATTATTATTATGGTAAAGACGAATTACTTTGCAATGCTATCTATCTTAATGGTAATGTACTATGTACCTGTACTAGTGTAGGCTACTGAGTGCATGATTCGAAGCAGTGTATCGATTCATTCAAGTGTCCGAGTGAATTGATTCACTGGAACGGCAAGCTCACGGCACACAAATCATGCACAATCACGGCTCAGTGAGCCACACGACTCCTTATCGGCACACTGGACACTGGCGGGGAGCCGAGCTTCCGCTGCAGCGAGACACAGTCAATCATGGCACACTGAAAGAATCGTACGCAGTCACGGATCAGTGAGATACAACACACACACGGTTCATTATCGGTATAGTGGACATTGGCGGGGAGCCGAACTTCCTCTGAAGCAATACATACAGAGTCATGGTATACTGAAAAAAATCGTATGCTATAATGGACCCTCGAGCTCAGCTCATTTGAAAATAATACCCATTCACATTCACTGTCCTCCTCTTACAGGGAGTTTTAAATAATAGAAGGATTTATTTGCAGTGTTAAAAATATAGAACACAATTCCAAAGTACCTAGGTTGTAAGTAGGTAGGCAATTAGGTTATTCTAATTACCGTATTAGTTTAATCAATCAGTATTTTTATAACTAGTTGACGTTCGACAATTACTTAAACTCAGCTCTCTAGCCTCCACGCCTGGCTGAGTGGCTCAGACGGTCGAGGCGCTGGCCTTCTGAACCCAACTTGGCAGGGCCGAGCTCAGTGCGGTGGTATTTAAAGGTGCTCAGCCTCGTGTCAGTAGATTTACTGGCACATAAAAGAGCTCAGGAGGACTAAATTCCACCACCTCGACGCCTCAAAAAAACATAAAAGTTGTTAGTGGGACATAAAGCCTACCCTATGACTATGAGTCATGCTCATGACCACTCGAAATTGTCTGTTTTATATTTGGAAGAACCACTCGGTATTCTCTTAGTTTGTATGTCGCATCATTGCACAATACTTCAATAATCGAATCACGAGGTTACCGGTGTACGTGGACAGTGAGTATGTAAGTAGACTGAAATGGAATGTCGTATGGCTTTTAGTGCCGGGATATCCCAGGACGGGTTCGGCTCGCCAGGTGCAGGTCTTTCTATTTGACACCCCTAGGTGACCTGCGCGTCGTGATGAGGATGAAATGATGATGAAGACAACAAATACACCCAGCCCCCGTGCCATTGGAATTAACCAATTAAGGTTAAAATCCCCGACCCGGCCGGGAATCGAACCCGGGACCCTCTGAACCGAAGGCCAGTACGCTGACCGTTCAGCCAACAAGTCGGACTGTAAGTAGACTGATGCAAAAGCTTAAATAAATGATGTTTAATCAGAAAACCAGTGGGCTGCTGTACATCTCCTGTAGCCTATACAAAATATGACGATTTTAAAAAAGCCTCTGCTGATAGAAAAAAACATTTTCAAAGATGACCGATTTAGTTGGCCGTGAGTTTAGGTGGCGTAGCTATGAGCTTGCATTCGGGGAATGGTGGGTTCGAATCCTACCGTCGGCAGCTTGTGCTGTACCTTAATTAAGACCACGGCTGCTTCCTTCCCACTTCTAGCCCTTTCATATCTCTTCTATCCTCTTTTTCGCCATAAGACCTATCTGTGTTGGTGCAACGTAAAGCAAATTATTTGATTTATATTTAATATGTGGGCTACTTATTGTGGACACAGGTATTTTTACATGTAATTCTCTCTCTATATATACAGTATATGTGAGTTGTGACTTTCAGAGAACTGTGGAAAACCATTAGATAGTGTATAAAATTTGAGTTATGTCAGTAATTATTATTATTATTAACTAAGTAAGTTTTGTGCTGTAATATAATAAGCAAGTGTAGTACTGAATCTGAAAGTTAGATGACGCATAGGATAGCAATTCATATAATGATGACCAGATGGCAGCAGCAAGCATTGAATGTTCTTGCTGCTGTCTTATCAGTTCACACTACAAAGATGCAATAGGATCGATGACTCTAATGAGCCGGGAATCGGCTCACTGTATCGATTCAGTAACGTGAACGGAATAAAATGAATCGATTCATTTAAATGACTTTTTACAATTACCTCTCAAGTGACATTTTAGCTGAGTGACAATGCTAAAAAGGCTATAGACTTAAGAGACTGGTGGTTCAAGTCGACCCGTCGCCAGAAATTTATAACCGGTAAGTTAAATTCACGTAAGGTGCAAATATATATGGTGTAAATAAATGTAAGACAAAAGAAGTATAAATTAATTCCAAGTTTGGTGATTACTGCATTATGATTTAAAAGAAATGCATACGTATTTTAACAGGCGTACAATGTTTACATGGTGTATTGGTGTCACAGTGCTGTCTCCCTCTCTTTCCCTCTCCCGCTCCTCCTCACATTGCGCCACAGCAGTTCTAGATAATTTCACTCCGATTGGACACTGATCCCCACCTGCACATCTATATCGCCCTGTAACTCGTAGATACACAATTCCCACAATTTTCAAATGTAACTTCGTTATATCTGAAAGGACAGGGCAATCAGAAATATATTATTTCCCAGCGAAGTTATAACATTCTTAATCTCATGGAATGGCTCTTACAATGGTACAGCTCAACGAGCTAGAATAACATAGAGAGGCGGAAGCGCTGCCTGGGTGAACCTAATAGAACGAACGTCCGCCATGTTTCCTGTTGTCACACAAGCAAGGGGGCATGGCCTTTAAATGACGAAAAGTGTAGAAAATGCGCATTTTAGAATCGCTGGGGGAGAATTAAAGTCCGTGGCCGAAAGCTTGAAGCATGAAAGCGAATACCGCCACATCATCATATTGCGGCACGAGGCCAACATCACGATCAGTTGATTGTAGGGTAGTTCGAAATCATCGCACAGTGACATACGCATAGGCCTCGAAATCGTAACAAGAGCATTACCCTGCTTGGCTGTTGTGGTTAAGCGTAAATTAGAATAAAAACGATGGACATAAATATTTATGACAGGAAACAGGGACCTATAATAGGTTACAACCTCATTCTGTTAATATTTTTAAAATTATTGCATCCTCATGAGTACTGTGTTCCTTTCTTAATCTGTTTACCCTCCCGAGTTGGTTTTTCCCACGGACTCAGCGACGAATCCCACCTCTACCACCTCAAGGACAGTGTTCTGGAGCGTGAGACATTGGGTCGGGGGATACAACTGTGAGGGAGGGCTGCACCTGCTATGCTGAACAGGGGCCTTGTGGGGGGAGAAGGAAGCGGCCGTGGCCTTAAGTTAGGTACCATCCCGGCATTTGCCTGGAGGAGAAATGGGAAACCACGGAAAATAATTTCGAGGATGGCTAAGGTGGGAGTCGTGCCCACTTCTACTCAGTTGACCTCCCCAGGCTGATAGAATCCCGTTACAGCCCTCGTGCCCCTTTTCAAATTTCGTGGCGGAGCTGGGAATCGAACCCGGGCTTCCAGGGGTGGCAGCTGCTCACGCTAACCAGTGCACCACAGAGGCGGCCCATGAATACTTTACAACAATAATCGTTTAGTGTAATTATTTATTAGAATATAGGGGGGATATCATGTTTCTCCCATTACCATATCATACTGGGATTACTAGCTTGAAAGTTGTCCATTATGAAGTGTGGCATAGTTTTAAAAACCAAGGCAACAGACATCTACAATAAAGGCTGTATACATTTCATAAATAGCAGTAAAATGCTGTATTCATCATACTTGGTGTACGTTTGAACGAAATAAGTGATTTTTTGTGGTTACGTTTTCTTGGTGGTGGGCGTTCCATTTCCTTTATTTGTAAATGTGAATGAAAATTAAATAGGGCTGGAAATGTACAGAGCATAAGCAACTGAATTGAGTGGGATACCATTTATCTCTTTTCGCCCTCACAACGCATTGTTCGGTTAATTCCTTGTTCTTTAAAAGAAATCTGAAACAAAATTCGACAAATAATTACCGTGGCTATCCGTACTTTCGCTAAGTAAACAATAAAATGGATTTAATTACAAAGAGAAATTACAAAAATGAATCTCGGGTATAATTCAGTAATACTTAAAGTACCATATATCCTTGGTTTTATTACTCCGATTAGTACAACCATACGCTGAGCTTACGGCTGGTATTCTTGAAAGCGAGAATCTATCTTTTCACTTCTTAAAACTTAGGGAATTAAATTGGCATGCACGATCTCCCTGTCACCTCAACATATGTTCTCGCGCCAATTCGCTCTGTTTTGACAACCGTTAACATGGCTGCCCCTTATCAACTTGTTTCAAGCAGGGAGCGCTGATGTCAGGTGTACAGCCCCTCTATGTTATTCTAGCCCGTTGGTACAGCTAACTCCTCATCTTCTCTTTCTTCTTCTTCTTCTTCTTCTTCCTCCTCTGATTCACTGCTTCCATGATGAATGACTAGTTCCTCCACTTCAGGAAGACCTCTCACCTCATTATTGTAGAACTCGACAATCTTCTTCTCAGTGTGTTTCACTTCATTTCTCCACGTCTCTGCTGTCACCTGTAAGATATATTGAAGTATCACAACCTGACAAGTATATTATAAACTCCACTTGCCTATATTCAATAAATAACATTTCCACTTGGCCTACCTGATCAAGAGATTCTTTCCACACAGCTGTAGCTCTGTCCAATCCGTGACCAGGTCTTGAAGCCACTGTTTTATTATAATACTGTTTTGCCATAGACCATACTAATTCGATGGCATTGAAAAATTAGTGGTATGGAGGAAGTCGTAGGACAGTATGGCCTTCCCTGTACAGCATCTCGTCAACAATGTACCTGATTTTAAAGAAACAGAGAAATATTGTTATGCATACATGAAAGTCAACTACATGAGTGTAAACAACATTATCTAAACTTATGTTTAGGTGCTTCTGTACCTCTTTAAGTGATTTCGATTCATATTACACAACCTTTGCAGCTCATCTTTTGTAGCATTTTCTGGTGGAGAAACTCCATTCTGCCTTAACCATGACTGTAAATTAAAGGAAAAATAAAAATTAATTTCTGTAACATCTTTAAATATCATTCAGTAGAAGGAAATATTCAATGAAGTATAATTACCACTAATTGATCCTTCCTCCATTTCGTTGTTGGTTGATGCTCAACAAGCTTACAGTGATATGGTGCATTATCCATTACAATAACACAGGTTCCTATATTTCTTAATCCTACGATTAATTGCGTTTCCACCCACATCTGAAATTTCTCACGGTTCATAGCACCATGGTAATCCTGATTTCTCTTCAAGTTTGTAGCAAATATCAAATCAGCACCTGTAAGAATTTTAAGTTTTAGTATGAAGTTATTTCTTCTAAACAAAGTATTCCCTAAAAATATGAGATCACCCCTCTTCAAGGATAGGCCTATTAATTGATAAAAAATGTGATTTCTGTTGAATGATACAAAAAGATGTCTGATTTTAAGTGAAACCAACTACTATGTAGCAAAGTCACCTGATGATGAAGTCAATGAATTACTACTTACATTACTTTATCCTAACATCTCTCATGAATGTATTTCCATTAGTAGGCCTATATCTGGATTAGAAGTCCACGATCACTTGCATTAAAGATATAAGTATAAACACCCATTTCAATACCTTAGAACAAATGTAATTGCTGCGAACACTGAACCTATATCAGGCAGTAAGAAATAAGAAGCTTGGAGGGTGTTCATCAGTCAGGTATCAAGCACTGATTCAGTTGGAGATTGTCGAATGCAGAATAAACATAATAAACAGGCCTACAATACAAGTAATTTACTGATACAAATATCCAGTAATATTATATGAAAATACACTGGGGAAGTTTTGATTGAAGTACCTCTATAAGGTTAATCATAGGCCTAAAGTGAATACCTGCAAGTCTTTTTAATAACCAAGAGATCCCTTAACAGTGGAGAAGTCAAAATCAAAAACCACGTACAGAGCCCAATGAGCGGTAAGTTATAATGCCACTTCCGATCTAGTGCCAGTCAATTTCAATCAATCAGTCACCACTGATCTGCACTTAGGACTTTCACCCAAGTCTTCCCAGCCCAAACCCGACAAAATTTTTGTAACGCTACTCTTTTGCCAGAAATCACCCACAACAAATTGTGCTTCTTTCTTTTGAACTTTACCAGTTCTCAAATCAAGTAATCCTAGTGAGGGTCTCATACACGGGAACTGTACTCAAGTTGGGGTCTTATCAGAGACTTATGTGCCCTCCCCCTTTACATCCGTACTATAAACCCTAAATACCCTCATAACTATATAAAGAGAGATCACCTCACTATAATAAAATGAAGTAAAATAAAGTAAGAACATACCAGGTACAAAGCCAACTTTCGTTCCAGCATGAACAATAACCAGTCTTCCTCCCTCAGACACAGGTCGACGAATTACTCCTTGAACATCGTGTCCAGATTTGTGTGGTTTATTCCAGGAATATGTGGGTGACCCTGAAAGAGAAATGCACATTTGAAACCAAAGACACCTGATGAAGATAAATTATTCGAAGATTTTTATATAAAATATAATATATAATATATAACATATATAGTCACCATTCATAAAAATCCAAGTCTCATCCAAGAAAACAACAGGTTTTGGTTTCTCACTGTCCTTAGTATGCATGTATTCCCTCAAAAAACAGGATCTCTTAAAACAAATGTCTTCATTTTCTCTAACATACGCATAGGGATCACCTTTACTCCACACAAACCCCAAGGCCTTCTTCTTAATGATGTTTCTGAGCCCTTGTACAAATAAGTATCATAATTTGCTTTCATGTGGTCGAAAACCTTTCTTACAGTTACAACTTCTCCTGTGGGAAGAAAAAAAGAGAGTTACAAGGGGCTCAAAAGAGCTGTATGTCAATACATGCACAAAACATTTTTGGGAGGTTATCTCACGTGCGTGCCAATTTCTATAAATATTGTTGCAACAGATTCCTTGTGAAGCTACCTTACCTTTATGTAATTTATCATAAATAAACCTTGCTATCGCTTCCTTAGAAAAACTGCCTATGCCGGTCACTGGATGTTCACGCTTCCGGCGTTTACCTGGTGTAGAAAATTCAACTCCCTTCTTGAAATTTCCTATTACTTTTCGGACTAAACCGAAACTACACTGTAAGAATACACACACAGAAAAATATTACATACACATATACCGTAAGTCAACAGGAATACACAAAGGTTAAGTCTACAAACCGTATCGAAGTCGACACAAGACATGGTATAGGCCTAGGCCTACATGGTCATGTTAGGTTAGGTTCAGAATGAAATACTGCTCCATTTTAATTGATTGTCATTATGTCAGAAACTTATCATAGAGACAAGAAAAAACCAACACTTACCACAGTTAATAATGAAACTCTTGCCATTAGCTTCGTATCACTACGACTGATACCTTCTTCGTCGTCTTCCTGTTTCAATTGCTTGTAGCAATGCAGAAGCATTTCTTGACCTGATGTTTGTAAAGGACGTAACTTTGCTTTCCTTTTCGGAGGAGTTCTTGCAGATTTTTCTTCCTTCTTAGACATCCCAATCGAATTCTGTTCGTATAAGTATGGGACGAAATAGGAACGTAATTAATAAAATGATATGCTCATCATTTCACACAAACTATGTTATTAAATGCATTATCCGAACATGCCACAATTCTACTTACCTGGTATTAGCCAAACAGATTTACAATCCCACAGAAAAAGAAAATATGCTTTAAATATTCTCGCAAATGTATCGCTAGTGACTTTAAAGGCAATGCGGTGGCAACACGCAATTCACGCTAGAACAGTAACTGAACGTTGCCAACGTGCCAGATTAATGGTAACTGTAAGACGTCGTATCGGCAAGTAGGGTCCCTAAACTGTATGGTTACCGACACTGAAAATGACCCAACAGCAAGGAAAGTACCTATAAATCAATACCATAATATTACAGGGGAGAAAGGGTAAGCTTGCACCCTTAGGGTACGTCCTTACACGCCGAGGAGTATAATTCATGGAGTGTTTCGTACTTCTGGCTAGCCGATACAGATTTTGGTTCTATTTTGTTAGGTGTTCATTTAAATATACAGTTGTGTCCCCACTGACTTCAATATCTGCACACAGAAGTTTCCCATGCTTTCTTCTTTGTCCATGATCATGTTTTTTGCTTTTCATGAGTAGAATTTCACAATTATGTGAGGAATATTCTTCCTTCCGTCCTTGTCTCTAGCCGCTGGCAATCGGTGGGAATTTTCAATGTCCCGGTCAGGTTGAATTTCCACTCCAACTGCACCTGCAACTTGAGTTACTTAGTAAGTTTACATGCAGGATTCAGATCGATCTGAGTACACTTCCCCTATTGAAAACGCCATGTGAACGGGGACTGAATTCTGATTGAGTCTCAAGGTCGATACGGTAAAATCTGGGATCGTATCGTAATCAGTTCGAATTGAGTTCCCTGTAAACGCGGATCGTACTGAGATCGTATTGAAAATGACCCCGCACACAGTCCATGTTTGTTCTCACAAAATCATTATCATTAATGATCTGTCGAAATATAAGCCAGTAAATATATTTACCTGTATAAATGATCAGCAACTGCAATCATATTATAAGACGGCCAGCCCTGGCGATTAAGAAAATCACGAGAACCTTCTGTTGGGGGTAAAATTGGAATGTGCGTTCTATCTATTGCACCAAATACATTTAGAATACCACACATACTTTCAAAACTGAAAGTTATCTCCTGGGCTTCTACTTCATTTGGCGTTTTTAAATTCTAAGAGGTGATACCGATTTTACAACAATTCTGCATCGTCTGTATACGTCGATGTTGCCTGGCGGATTCAATACGATACTCAAATACTACATGTAAATGGGGATCGTATTCAATACGGTAAGTGTACTCAAATCGATCTCAGTCCCCATGTAAACGTACTAATTATGCCCAATCCAATTCAGTCGTGTGTGTGCAACTGTAGCAAAAAATCCGAAGATGACAACATAATATGTGACGGAAAGTGTCGTAGAAGGCATCATAGAGTGTGTGTAAAAATCATTAAGAAAAATTTCAGGAAACTTATTGATGATAAGTCGAAAAAATGGTACTGTGGTACGTGTGACGATACGGCATGTCTTAATAATGAGGCTGAGTGTGTGTCTAACGTTAGTGAAACAGATCACGTGATTAGAGATATTCATAAAGGACTTCCAAAACTTGAAACAATAGAAACGGAGCAGGGCGAGATTCAAAATGATGTGTCATTTTGTGCGGACTCGTTGCACGAGGTAGAGGATTCTCTTTGAAAATTACAGAAGACTTCAAGATGACGATGTCTGAAATCGCAATGTTAAAATGCAAGGTGAATTATCTCGAGAAAGAACGTGAAATAACACAAGCAGAGGTGGTAAAACTAAAGACAGAAAATCAAGAATTGCAACAATATGTTCGAAGAAATAATTTGGAAATCCACGGCCTGCCATAAGTTCAGAATGAAAATCCACTTTCAATAGTAAAAGGTCTCGGTAAAGCACTCGATGTCGAAGTGGCCGATTGTGATATCGATGCGTGTCATAGACTACCCTCCAGAAAGCCTGGATTCCCACCACCTCTCCTTGTGAAATTTTGTAGCCGCCTCAAGACAGAAGAATTGATTTCGGCCAAGAAGATGAAAAACATCAAGTCGAGTGAGGTAGGCATTCAGGCTGCCCCTAGAACTGTTCACATAAACGAATACCTGACACCGACCAATAAATACCTACATGCTCTGGCGAGCGACCTGAAGGGACATGGTTATAAATTGGTGCGGACCAAAGACTGCAAAATATAAGTAAGGAAATCGAAGAATCACCTATCAATCCGCATTCAGAACACCGAGGACATTAAACGCCTTCGAGAGGAAGATATTACCAAGTCTATGCCACCCAGGCACATTATTCAACCTCGAAATGACTAGTGAGAGGACTACTTTAAACAATTTTATAACAGGATACCCAAAATTTCCTCTAGATTGCTACGAAGTCAAATTCAAATGTTTGGACGATTTCATTCAGCAGAAACCCTTGGATATTACCGTGAACTCATGTCATAGTTCAATTTCAGTTAATTTACTTAGTGACGTTCGGATTTTGTACCTTAACACCAGATGTATCAGAAATTAGCTTGACGATATTGAGTTGTTGTTATTCCTCATCGGTGAAGTGGATATTGTGGTTGTGTCTGAAGTTTGGATAACTAGCAATGAAGCTAAATTCTATAATTTAAGGAATTATGATTGTGTATTTGCTCACAGAGATGATAGAGAGGGAGGTGGAGTGGGTATTTACGTATCGCATAGTTGGAAAGTAAACTTGATATCAAAATTGAGTTGAATGATAGCTTGTTGTAGATTGAGATTTACAGATATCAGTTCAAAAGGAAAGGTTGCAATCACATTAACATTATTGCCGGATACAATACTAAGCGGAATAGTGCCACTCCATTCCTGAGTTCTCTTGAACAATTTCTCAGTCAGCCTAATAGCCCTAACAAGCTGTGTTTGTTCCTATGTGATGTCAAAATTGATGTTTTATCCAGTGACCAATTAAAAAAAATATCTCAATATTCTAAGTTGCTATGGTTTTGCTCAGTACAGTATCAAATATTAATAATGACTTAAGTGACCATAATATTTTAGTTTTTGACATGCTATGGCCAAATCAAAACACTCACCTAACATCTCCTCGCTATAATATTTCTGCAATACCTAGCAGGTGTAAGAAGAATGAATCGAGCAATATCTACATGAACACTGGTGTACACTAGTCAGATACATATCATGCGAACAGTTGCCAAATAAATATATTGTATGATTCATTCATTTGCCAAATACGACAAAAGGACAATTATGCGAGCTGTCCTAATAAACACAACATTAAAGGGCATAAACAAACCTAGGAAAATTCCTTGGGTTACTAATGATCTTCTTACCCTTATAAATAGACGAGACTGCTTGCATACAAAACTCAAACATCCTACTCACAAGAATAACATGCTTCTGAGACAAGAATACTGCAGGTGTAGAAATACAGTAACTAAATTAAAAAGAAGACTCAAACATGACTACTACTCAAACCTTTTCAAATCTCATAATAACAATCCAAAACAGACATAAAAATTAGTGAACGAAATAATCCATAATAAAAAAGTAACGAAGGTCTCGTGTACCACGCTTGAAATTGAAGGCAATGTAATAACTGATAAACAGGTTCTGTGTGACTCATTCAACTCCTTTTGTATAAACATTGCCAAAAACCTAGCTCTAAGTATTCCTGAACATAATACTATGCCTTTCAGTGAATTTACTACTCTTGAATCCTTTTACCTGTACCCAACGGATGTAGCAGAAGTTAAGTCAATCATATCTAACCTTAAATGTATGAATAGCTGCGGTACAGATGACATTACTACCTCACTATTAAAAAGCAAAGGACCCTATGATAGGATTACTCGTAGAGATCGTTAATGAGTCCCTGACTACCGGTCCAATACCCAACAAACTAAAGATAGCTAAAGTGATCCCTGTGTTTAAGGGAGGGAATAGACTAAATCCAAGTGATTATAGGCCAATCTCGATTTTATCAATTGTTTCCAAAACTATGGAAACAGTTTTGAAGAAAAGACTTTTGGAATTTTTAAACAAAAAGAATTTATTCTATAAGGGGCAATATGAGTTCAGGGAGTGGTCTAGTACCGAAGTACCTACTCTTGATCTCATTACAATGTTACAATCCACCATAGACAACAACAACATTGCCGCAGGCTTATTCATTGATCTTTCCAAAGCTTTTGATACTGTTGACCATAGTATTCTTTTAAGAAAATTAGAAAAGGCTGAAATTCGTGGCCTTGCGCTTAATTGGTTTCGAAATTACTTAGCAGGACGAAATCAACTTGTTATCGTGAATAACTACTCGAGCTCTGCCAAGTATGTAACCCATGGTATCCCACAAAGTTCCATACTAGGTCCTATTTTATTTCTCATTGATATAAATTATATTCCTTCGTGCAATCTAAATGGCTATATCACATTATATGCTGATGACACCAATATCTTCTATACGGGCAAAAGTAAGGACACAGTTTTAGAAAACATGCAGCAGGACATACTCACTCTCTCACACTGGTACCAGTGTAACAAATTGACAATGAATCTGCAGAAAACTAAATACATGCTTATTTCAAAACAAAAATTCCTTAACTCAAATAGTGATAAATTACTCATAAATGATACGGAAATAGAAAAGTAAATAAAGTGAAATATCTTAGATTAATTATTGACGAGAACCTGACCTGGAATGACCATGTTGAATACATAACTAAGAAAATCGCCCCAGTTTCTGGGTTGCAAAAGAGACTTAGATATTTAATTCCTAAACACCACCTCCTACAAATTTATTATTCACTAGTACATAGTCACTTGCAGTACTTATGTGTAATTTGGTCACATTGTATAAAGTCTTCCCTGAATGAATTAATGGTGATACAGAGCAGGGCAATAAGAAACATATTTAACTCACCTTTATACACCCCAGTAAAAGACCTGTACACTCAGACCAAAATTCCACCTCTCAGCATAATTACAGAGCTTAATTCTGTCATACTAATGTATAAAATAAAAAGAAACATAATATTTCACAACACTACTTTAATAACCAATTCAGACAACCACAGGTATCAAACTAGACATGCAGATGATTTGGCCTTGTATCACATCCCCTCTTCAAAATATGGGAACAACAGTTGTAAATTCTCAGCAATTCAAGCATACAACAAACTTTTTGCTGACGTAAAAATTTCCCCTACTTTAATAAATTTCAAACTAAAGGCAAAGGAAAATCTATGGAATAGATACTTCGTAGGTGAAATATAAATAGGTAATGTTTAAAACAAACACTCGCCCCGCTTTGTCAATCCTGTTGCATTGTTACTCACTTGTAGTACCGTACTAAATAGTTTAAGTATCTTAGTATAGTTAAGCGTAATCTTGATAGTATATCACAATAATTTATTGCGTGATGTAACATTCTCATATGGAAATGTGTGTGCCAATAAATTTTATCAAAAGCCTGGTAAAGTATTGCGCCTTAATACCATAAACCTAAGTGAAAACAGAATGTCAGTATCTTAAACTGTTCACGACGTAGTTGAGCTGGACATCTTAGCTGAATAACGCCGCATAATTTGTGAATAACTGTAGATAGGATGCACGTCTACCCGGATGTTAGTGGTGAGCATCTTTCGAACTTGAGACAGGGGAAGATGTGCCTTGCTGCATATGCAACCACCTTTGCGCATGAGTGGAACGCATAATCTAAAATGTCCGAGTTTGCTCCAATTCTTTGACACGGCGTGTTCGATGCGAAGTTTGCTGACTAGGGAGTATGATTTTCCTTTCTTTACTGACGTTGCAAACAATGTGGTTCAATCAGAGATAAATAAGCCCTTATTTACAAAGAGCAAAGGCCGGGAATTCGGTGGTATTAAAGGATAATGGAAAGGTTGAGTTAACCATTAGTTTCGAACTGAAGTTCACCATGCCACGTGAATCAATGGACGTATTTATATCTAAAATTCAAAAGGGTTAATAAAAAGTAATCACGTGAGAAAGAAGGGCTCATTTCTGATGTTTGGAGAAAATTCCTGCTTGTGGTCACTGAAGGGAGTCAGAAGACAGGTTATTGAAACATAATAATAATAATAATAATAATAATAATAATAATAATAATAATAATAATAATAATAATGGCATTTGGCATCCGAAGGGCCCTGGTGCAAATCTTTCGTGTTGACGCCGTATGGGCCATCTGCGTGTCTGCAAATATAGGGGCCTACCTATAAAGATATATAATGCTTAAGACGACACACACACCCAGCCCCGAACCATTGGAATTAACCAATGAAGGTTAAAATCCTCGTACTGGCCGGGAATCGAACCCGGGGCCCTCTGAATCAAAGGCCAGCAGGATAACCATTTAGCCATGGAGCCTGACCTTTGAAATATTTTATGCACTGTTAGCGTGTAAATCCGATACAACTCATTTAAAAACACGGTTGCAAATTAAATTCTAGGCTTCTCGCCAAATTTCGCTCGGCAATACAAGGCAAACCATAACTAGCGCGAATGTTTCCATGTGTGCCTACGATCTCCAACCATTCAACACTGTTGCCGGCGAAGGCTTTAAATAATTTATTAATATCCGTGCTAATTTTTTGCAAAGTAGATATTGTTGATGTGTTACATCATTCCACCATTAGTAGAAACAAGGACGGAGGGAGAGGAACACTTGTACCTTCGACTGAGATAGCGTGAAGGAGTGAGTATCAAGGGTAAAGGTCGAACGAAAATAGCTCGCCTCGCCGTTTTGAAGTAAACTTCGGTCGTAGGCATGCTTGACAATTGTGAACCGAGCATACAGTGTGTTTTGCGCGACACTATTGAACACCTCGCAATTGTTGTCGACAGGGAAGCTTCTTGTTTTGAAGACCGGGCCAGAGGTGTTATCTGTGGCGATTCCCCTTCAGCGATATTATGTGTTTTTAAGTGCCAGGTCATCCCAGAATGATTTCTGCGGATGTATTTTTATTCTTTTGAATAAAAACACTGTAGGCTGTCCTATGGCATCTCTTCAAAATGATCCCACGACTTACATTGCGTTTCGGAAATCATCTTAAAGTTGTCGCATACAATTAGAAGACACAATTACGCATCATCATATACCGAATGTTGGTCAAATGGATATTGAATATGGATAATTGATAATATGGATAATGAATGTTGAATATGGGGTCTGATAAATTATGTATGATAACGATATACGGCTACAGTAGCTGTCAGTTTCTGTGCTCAGCATACTCATTCGTGTACTTACCGCTGTATACAATGCCAGAATGCGTATCCTTTACAGTTAATACTGCATCAAAATAGATCTCGGTAGAAATGAAAGGAATGAACTCCCTAGTCGCTTGTTAACACGTATTTATGGAATGGAGAAGACCCGTCGTTGGCTATTCGCATACACGACACATACAACATTCAGCTCCTTCTACCGCTAGGCTAGCGGTGCCCAAACGCTGCACAGTTCACAGTGTGTACACTTACCGCAGACTGACCTCGCAAGCGTGGGTAGGCGTGTTCGCTCTCGGAGAGAGACAGACGTATGTGAAGGGGAGCACTGACCGTAGAGTTGGTCAGGGAACATATCATACACAGTTCAGGACCGCGATTCTATGCAAGTGCTGCTGCAAACGATATGAATCATGGAAAGCACATAAAAACTAGAGTAGAAGTGGCGATATTTTGCATTCTTTTAAAACGGACTGGGAATTGCAGTTCATTTTCACTCCCGACGGAAACAGTTCTAAATTCTTATTATGTTATTGGACGATCGGCGGATGCCAGAAATTTATTGTCCAGAGTCACTATGACGTTGTCCACAAAGAAGAATATGACACGTTAGTGGACGAAGAACGCGAAGAAAGGCTTAGGGATCTGGAAACTCGTGATTGCAGTCAGCAGGCAGACCTCGACGTAAGTTAAACATTTGAAAACATATTTTAAGATCCAGTCTTCTGTGGCTCACAACCGCAATATGTCAAATAGTGTCCTTCCCTTCCACTTTCAGGAAGATAATATCGACAAGCCGGCATTAATATTATTATTTATTATTATTTATGTTCCACAAATTTTTGATACAATTCATGGATTAAGAGCTACTTAGAAGATAGCACTAAAAATAGCGAGATTGGGAAAGCCATTTGCGGATGGCGAAATTGTAAAAGAGTGCTTGATTGACACAGCATAACTTCTCTGCTCCACAGAAGCCAGCAAGTTTGAGAATGTCCGTCTTTCCCTCCAAGGAGTCACACGTCGTTTCTGCTCTTGTTGTTTAAAGGGGCCTAACATCTCAGGTCATCGGCCCACGTCGTATCTGCGCCGTTGCTAGTGATGTATGTCGACAATTAAGTAATGCCGTGAAGGATTTCATCGCCTTTTCAATCTCCTTGGATGAGTCCACAGATATATCGGATACTGCATATTTAATTATTTTTCCGAGGAGTGGACGGTAACCTCCTCGTTACAGAGGACCTTTTTGATATGGTGTCCATTAACATCACCATCTTAGAGCCGTGGAATAGGTCATCGATGCAATCGGTTTAGATTCGAATAAATTGGTATCGGTTACGACGAATGGTGCACCGGCAATGTGAGGCAACATAAACGAATTCATTGCCGTTAAGAAATATACTTGGAGCAATGAGAGCACATTGCCCGGCGTTCATTGCATTTTGCACCAACAAGCACTTTTTGCGAAGTACGCCAAGATAGGAGATGTCATGGATGTTGTTGCATGCACTGTAAATTACCTAAGATCCCATGGCTTGACGCACTTGCAGTTTAGAAAATTTCTGAGAGAAGGAGGCGAAGATTATGATGACATAATGTACCACAGTGACGTCCGTTGGCTTAGCCGCGGTAATGTTTTAAACAGAGACTCTCGGTAGTTAACTTCCTAAATGAGAAAAACAAACATGAATCAAATTTAGAAGATTTTTGCGCTCCTAGTTGATATTACCAATCATAAAACGCTCTCATCGTTGCTATGCAAGGTGAAAACAATGTGGTATCTGATTTGGTCGATAAATTGGAAGCGTTCTATAGAAAACTTGTACTTTGGGAAAGGCAGCCCAAGTGCTGGAACGCAGCGAATTTTCCAACGTTGGACTTTGTTCGTCAATGTGCCATTCTATAACCTCTTCTACAAACATTTGCCAGACCATTCACTGTTTCAGTCGATGACGCTCCTGTTCACTTGGAGATAGAACTTATCGATCTTCAGTCTACCACACGCCTTCGAGATAAGTTCTTCCTCATCAAAAAGTACGAAAGAATTTTACGAATATTTCCCGCAAGTAGAATTTCCACGCCTCCATTACGAGGCTGCTAAATCTTTCTCAATATCTAGTTCAACATATGTTTGTGTGAGGTTTTACTCTGTAATGAAACTTTACAAGCCACGGGTGCGTGCGAGATTATCTGATGAAAGCTTGTGAAACAGCTTGCGCTTGTCTGTGTGTCGTACGTGTGTGCTTGACATTGGTTTCATCATTACTTCAAAAAAGCTTTAATAAGATACAATACCATTTCGTATGAGATATTTTATGAAATATTGCCGCAGGTTTACTCAAACAATTGCATATCGTATGAATGTGTATTTGTTTATTGTATATGACGTACAAACCACAATAAAATAATACAATTTTATAATATAGTAATAACATTTGTGCGGTGTGAAATTTTCGGTCTCAGAAAGGATGACTGCTACGACTAGATGGCTGAAGTGTCGTACCGTTGTTAATCTTTCGGGAGGGAGAGCAGCATTCCTCTCCCGAATGGCTAGTCGAGTCAGTCACGCGGAGGGGAGTAGTTCCGGAAGGGTAGTAACGTATGTGCGCAAGCGTGAGGCCAGCTCATCGCACAGCATATCAGTGTGTTTCACAAATGTGACATTCCTGGCCACCTTTGCTCTAGGCCTACGACACGCTGCTCGTCACACAATGCGGGAAATACGCTCTAGAGATCTCTCGCGATAATCCAGGACGAATTGAAATGAACGGTGTGATGACTCTCTCTGAATCACATGTTAACAGCACCGCCGTCTCGATCCTCTTATACTGCCCGCTGTATGCCACTAGTTTAACACAGGAAGGCGCGACTACCAATATTTCTTCAAGTCGCCGTAAGAGTGCAGTAGTAGACGCACAATATTCGCTGTCAGTGTTGGTGTAGCAATGCGTTATTGGTGCATGAATGTGTGTGAAAAGCTGAGTTTTTCGTATAATGAGTAAACGTGTCTGGTCACTTCCCTTCGTACAAGGAATATTTCGTATAGAACTGTGAAATGAATTAATCATGTTATGCTTATAGATATTTCAAAAGTGATTTTAAGGTGTACTTGTTTCTTTCCGTTTGTGCAAGTTATGTTTTTTTGCAGAACTGAAACTTCTGATTCTTTCTCCGAAATATTCAACTGTTCCGTACCATTTTGCCAATCTCTGCAATGTGGTTTGCAGCCAAAAACATACGACTCCATGAAATACCGTCTAGAAGTGAATTAAGAGAAAAGAGAAAAGAGAAAAAATTTAGGCAAGGACCTAATAAATGAAGTAATTGCATATCCTCAGATTACTCTCGCATCTGTGCCTTTACACCTTATTTCAGAAGGTGATGGAGCCTCCGTGGCTCAGGCGGCAGCGCGCTGGCCTCTCACTGCTGGGTTCCGTGGTTCAAATCCCGGTCACTCCATGTGAGATTTGTGCTGGACAAAGTGGAGGTGGGACAGTTTTTTCTCCGGGTATTCCAGTTTTCCCTGTCATATTTCTTTCCAGTAACAGTCTTGAATATCATTTCATTTCATCTGTCGATCATTAATCATTGGCCCAAAGGAGCGCGACAGGCTTCGGCAGCCGGCACAATTCCTATCCTCGCCGCTAGATGGGGATTCATTCATTCCATTCCTGACCGGGTCGAATGACTGGAAACAGGCTGCGTTTTTTCATAAGGTGATTAAAGCCGTGGAGAATAGTGGATTCCTTCTGATAAGAATTGTGACGGAGAATCACAAAACAAACGTCTTCATGTTTAGACATTTCGGACAACCTCAAATATACAGACAATAATATCCTAATCAAATTAGAAACAGGAAATCAAATCCTAATTTGCAGGTGCCGATACTTGTTTCGTGTTTTCGATGCGAGGATGGAGTGTGGCATTCGCGTCAGCAACACCTCACTTCCTACGGTTTCGATACCGCTAAATGGAACTGATTATGCATCAGGACAGCGGAGGAGTTCGATGACCAAATCCTTGTTTTGTTGCTCTGGTGAAGTATCTGAAGGAGTTCGTTTAAGCTGCTGTGCCCTATTGTAGAAAGTCCTTCAAACGTACGAGTGTAATACGAGGACTTGCGACGTCTTCCCTTTCAGAATGTGTTTTGTTACAGCGTGAGGTCAAAGAACATCAGAAAACTGTTAGTAATATTATCCTAACCAAGTTCGTAAGACCTATATTAACTGATATTACGTAGGCAAGAACACAACGGTACCTCTCCAAGCCTTCTTCCAGGAAGATCTTTAAATTGTGCATGAAGGGGCCAACTGTGACTTCATACAGGTAGTATTGCCGATATTTAACATTACTGATGTAATTTACGAGCTTCAGTGAACATATGACCATACTGCATAGTGTTTTGTAGGTTGTCGTGATTAGAATAAGTTTGGAACATTGTGCGTCTATGCCTGGCATCTAGCGGAGAAATTTTGTCGCAGCCTTGTAGCAAAAAATCTAGCATAGAGAAGGCAGTATAGGAGGATCGAGACGGCGGTGGTTAATAGACACGGTGTACATGTTCTCCGCCACCTGCAGCGCTGCTGTCGATATAAAGGCCTAGTAGGTGCGTTTTTTGTCGGCTTAAAGCGGAAGTGTGTAAAGAGTTTCTGGCCTTTTCGGTAGTTTTATACGCGCAAAATATATGGTGTTTACTTTTCGTGAACTGAAAAGTGAAACATGTTAGATATTTCAGAAGTAGGACGTGTACTTCGGCATATGCTTCATCACAATATGGCAACAACTTGCTATGTCCCAGGTTACAAGTCGGGTTGCGATAAACAGACAAATGAAAACTTTTCTTTTTTCACTCCAAAGGATCCCAATCTGTTCTCCAAGTGGTCGAAGACTACTTCTCGACAAGATCTGCCTTTGAGTGATAAACATCGTATCTGTGATGTGCATTTTACCGCCGAACTTACTCAAAACTGTGACCGGTTCATTATTAATGGTGAAAAAGTGAAATTCCAAAATAGAGATCCAAACTGGATCCCACAGCAATCCACATATTTTTTCAAATGTTTCATTATATGTATTGTGAAACGTCACAGTAAAAAGATGTTCACATCAGCGCCAATCTACTGAATCAGATGTTCCTTGATTCATGATTATTCAATAGTGGACTCCTCTAGTATTAGCTTTAGTGCTGGCGATAACACAAAGTTTGTGTTGATACTCACTAGGAATTCATCTTAAAAAAAGAGAATTATGCATCTCCACAGGAAGTTACTAGTAAGATTCATGATTAAGCTGAGCATTTTAAAATGTAAATTAAGTAGTTATGTACGAATTGCATATGCGTGTGATACATATTTAAAAGAATAATGCCGGGCTGAGTGGCTCGGACGGTTGAGGCGCTGGCCTTCTGGCCCGAACTTGGCAGGTTCGAACCTGGCTCAGTCCGGTTGTAATTGGAGATGCTCAAATACGTCAGCCTTGTGTCGGTAGATTTAGTGGTACATAAAAGAAATACCGCGGGACTAAATTCCGGCACCTCGGCGTCTCCGAAAACCTTAAATAGTAGTTAGTGTGAAGTGACACAAAATCTCATTTTCATTATTATAAGTAATGTGGCAAGCTTGCAGAGGTTTAATATGTTTACTGCGATATATTTCGCAGCATGTACACTAAACAGTTGACATTTTTCCTTTTAAGGTTATAACTGATAATTGCTACAGTATTTGACTTGCAGTCATTTTCGTGGCGAATTACTGAAAGAACACTTAGCGCAACTAAGCACAAACGTTTGATATATTCATTACGTTAGGTACTGACGAACCAATTTCTGAAATAATGCCCTTAAGCCATTTTTAACTGTAGAATACTTCCTACGTATTTTTAATGGTTTACTTTCAAAACATGAAGCACTATATCATAATTTGCATCAAACATATATTGCACATAAACATAATCATCAGTCAGTAAACACAACGCACAATCCTGAAGCACCACAGTTATGAATACACGGTTTTAAATCATTTATTTAAGCTATAAATTTCGAATTAAATCGCATCAATTCCCATTTGAAGAGACATGTTCATAGGTGGCATATCCCTGTCTATCTATACCACCACCGCGCAATGAAGGAACATATTATCAACCAGCACAAGTCGTCACACAATACATTTCTATTCGTCCTGGTGAAACATTTCCTGCGCTAGTCTCGAAAAATCTCGAGAACCCTTCTCAGGCTGACGATCACCACTTGAAATATACAATAAAACACACTAGCTAAGGGAGCGACAAATGGCTACGGAGAAACATTCAATATTTCAGACCCTATTCCGACCTAATAGAATCGCAAACGAACATATTCGAAAAATGTGGAATGAAAAATGGCGAAAGTTATCCAAATGGAAAGAAACACATTTTTACAATATACAGAAACGTATACGAAAATGTCGCTGGTTTTCAAAATGTACATTGACGATATATCACCAATATTATACGAATAAAATTGAACCATGCATGCATCCCATAACTTAGGTTTCGAATAAGAATAGTGGTTACCGGTAGCAATTTGCGCTTATGTCGAGAAAATATTAGATCATTTAATCATTTACTATAACAATGTAAGATATATTTCGCCCAACGAATTCTGTTCCTTGGGAAAGTACTGGGAGATGGGTTTCAGTTATCGTTATGTGCTTCTTGTTTAGTAAAATGTGCAAGCCTAGGTTTCAAATGGCGGAGCTCTCAACATATCTGGATGATCGACAAATACACCTCTGGGCCTATCTTGAACTATCTAAAACAGCTGAGTACTTCCTCCCATTAAACAGTAAACTAAATCATTCCCTTAGCCTACGAATGGTCCTGCTTCTTGTGCATTTGTGATCACTGTATAGGAAGTCTTCATGGTAGACCGCATGGAGTCTTGTGTTTTTTCCCTTAAATGTGGTGATTGACTTTTGGTCATTTATGTCAGTATATAATTAGTGTAAATTATCTCTAGGGATCAGTTTACTAAAACTTATGACACTCATGAAAACGTGAAAATAATTTTATCACAAATGGTAATTGGATAAATTCCTATGTAAAATCAAATGCAGTAGAGACAATACGCGACACTCAGCAAGATATCGAGGGACAGCTATTAGAGCTCTCTCTAGCGGGTTGACCTGAGAACTATTGATTCTGTTATAAGAGCACGTGTATTTGTGTGTGAAGTTTTTGGTGTTATTTATGAGTTTTCAGTAGCGTGTGTCATTCCTTGATATCTACTCTCAACATGAGGGGAAAGGTATGTGCTGTGTTTGGTTGCAGTAACTATGAAGTAGGGAAGAATGCACGGTCTTTCTTCCGTTTCCCTCGTGACAAGAAAATGTAAGTAATATTGTGTTTGCATATATATTCTTCTAGTGATAAAAAGATGTTTATAGTACTTCATAATCTTCCAACCGGCTCGACCCATATTTTAACTGGCTTAATATATAATACGCATATTTAATTGTATAGTGCAGCAGATAACCTTCAATACCGATTTGTTGTTGTAGGTGCGATCGGTAGGTTTGATTTAATTCAGGAAAATACATATGCATATGAGTGTGGCTGGTTGTGTGTGTGTGTGTTCGTACCATATAAATATATTCTTTTAATTCCTTTCGGATTTGAAAACTAAATTGTGTAACTTCTTATTATTATTATTATCCCTTTGGGATGCCGGAATGCGTTGTCAAGCACTGAAGAAAATATGGGTGATTTACGAAATGTACATATTTTGTTGAAACAATATGCTGTTGCAAATTTGAACTACCCTAATGTAATGGCATTATGGCAAGTATTGCTTATAGGGAAAGTTTGAATGTTTTTGAGGCTAAATTTATAGATTTTCTTTCTGTTAGTAGGCTTCAAGTTAAAAGGAAAATTGTCCAGCTCTTAAATGTAAATTCACTGAATCATGTGTGTAAGGGATGTGCCGATATATTTGTTGACAAGTGTTTAAATATTATACAATGCTTTTAAATGAGAAAAAAGAAAAGTCTAGCCGTGAACGTTCAGGCAGGAATTCTAAAGCTAAGTGAAAGATCAAGCCCTTTCATAGCAGTCCATTTCACATCTTGATTATATGTCTAATTTCAGTCTTTAAATAATAACCTGTTAGATAATTCTTCATTCTTTTATCCAGAATTGCTTGAGCAAATTTGAAGTTAATATCTTAGTAACACTTTCTTTCTAGACGTAATGTATTTATCCTTTTCCGTATATACATTTCCATTGATATTTGAATTTAGCGCGATTTTCAGGTCAAGCCACTAGGAGCGCCACTTGCGAATTGTCTCCTATTTTAACAAAGCTAAATCCGGAAGTGTCGTGTATTGTCTCTACTGTATTTGGTAAAATCCAAGGTGAAAAAAGAGAAGAATCATTGTGTCTTCTCCCAGTAGTCTCGTTCGATCTGTCGAGTGGTGCGATTGTACAGCGCGTGCTGTTGTATCGAGTCGGTTCTAGAATTTTCTACTTAGTGCTTGAAGAGTGGTAGAGTGCAAAGCGTAGGACAACGTGGATAGTGACAGTGGTGGAGGTGAAGAACCTGATCCTTTAGCTAACGACAATGTAGATCATGAACAAACAGTGAAGACGAACCAAAATTCAGCAAATAACTCTAAGGATACCACGGTGACTAACAATCATAAACCTACTAATGCTCCTAATTCAACTACTATAACCACTAACAATAAGTTTGCTGCATATAGCTACCCTACTACTCATCAAGGACCATATATCGTATTTGTGTCCTGTAAAAGTACGAATAACATTGGCAACCTACACCTAATGACACTCGGAAGACTTCTACATGAAAATAATTTCCATATCCACTCCATTCAACCAAAAGGGAGGAACAGGATTCAGATCGCTTTTCTATCTGCCTTACATGCTAACTCATTTTTACAGAGTAATTTTCTTGCCTCACATAATTTGCATGCATTTATTCCACACTCAAACCTATTTCGGATTGGTATAATTAGAGGAGTTGACAAAAATCGTACAGAAGCTGACATATTAGACCTAATCAAAAGTGATATAAAGGTCCATTCTGTACAACGGTTAAATCGTAAGACGATGGAAGACGGGAAGATCGTACACGTGCCGACTGGCTCAGTCAAAGTTGTCTTTTGTGCGAAACATCTTCCCAAATATGTATCTATTTTTCAAGTTGTGTTAGAAGTTACTCCATTTATTTTTTATCAAATTCTTTGTGAGAAATGCCAAAGATATGGTCACACTATAAGAAATTGTCAATCGTCCACTTTTAGATGCAAGAATTGTGCCTTAAATCACGCGACAGCTGATTGTTTATCTAATATAATACAATGTTTGCATTGTAATAAGCAACATGTATCGGGAGCGACTGAATGTGAGATACACAAACGCCAAATTGAAATAAAAAACTAATGTGCCTAGAGAATGTATATTTTTCTGAGGCTGCTTCGCGTCTATACCCACAGACAATAGCTCCACAAGATACTCTGCAAAATTCCCCCCCCCCCTGCATACTCCTGCGACTACAACTGTTGTTGAAGCTCCGTGTAACCGGAAGTTTACACAGGTTATTGTCAAGATTTGCCACCCAAACCAACTCCCGGGTATGATCGTATGGGACACATACAAATTCTGCAACACTATCAAATTCCTCGGCACGCATCAATGCCAGCTCAGCAACACCCCCCCTTCACATCTTCAGCAGATCCCATCTACATCAAGACAACACTTATCACTGCAAGCGGTAAACCCAGCAGCTTTGCCCTCTCAACATGATACGCAAAAAAACCAAGTCATACAATGCCTACGTACGCTCATGTTGCTACTATCCCCATTACTTAAGGACCAACCGAATGTGTTATCCATGATTGGACAATTCTGCGACAGCCTCCAGTTCCTATTCAATAAAGACAATGAAGATAATTCAATGGAATGCTAGAAGTATTCGGAATAAAAACCACGAATTGCGAATATTGATAAAAGAAACATCACTGGATATAGTACTCCTACAAGAAACATGGCTTGCGCCCGATAATGATTTTTCTATGCCTTCTTACCAAACTGAACGCGTAGACGGCCCGGGGTATGATGGAGTAGCGTTTTTAATACATCAATCATTCAGAAATCAGCTATTTCATCCCCAATATCAAATTCCTAACATATACGTACTTGGTATAATAATTAAAAATATGCATGTCATAGATATATATTGCCCACCTGATCAATATATATCATATGTGCAATGGCAGCAATTTTTTCAACAATTCCATGACACCAACCAGCTACTTATTTCAGGGGACATGAATATTCACCATACCCAATGGGGTTCCCAAGTAGACACACCTAGGGGAACTAACTTCTTAAAAGCAATACAGCAAAGTAACCTAGTCATTCTCAATGATGGGTCACCGACCAGACTAACCCCCCCCTGGAGCACCTCCCAGTGCAGTGGATATTTCATTATGCAGTTATAATATAGCATCTACAACTACCTGGCGTACATTACGTGATACCCATAGCAGTGATCATTATCCAATATTTATCTCTCATGGTTCCGGATCATAAATGAAACCCTTTTGGTCCAATAAAGTAATGAGTAAAACACGCTCTTTACATAAGTTTGATCCCGAGACGTTCAAGATATTTATACTCAAACAGATTGAAAAACATGCAGTCGATGAGTTTAATTACAATAAGCTCTATCAAATTATATACCAATATCTCGAATGTTATCACCCATTTAAACCAACACCCAATGCACACTCCCACAATATTGGTGGCCTCAGATGGTGGGATGATGAATGCCATCATCTAATTCTTAAACGGAAACGCCTTTTTAAAATCTATCGGAAAACATTAAACTTAGTGAATTATATTCGTCTGAAACGCCATCCTGCTACAATACGTCGCATATTCCACCAAAGAAGACGCAAAGCTTGGAAAGCATTTATCAATTCTTTCCATAGATATATATCAGTAACAAGATTATAGAAAGCGGTCAGAACCCTGTCGCGTGTCTCCACACAAATTACTAGACCTTTAATTCAGCCAGATATATTGGAATAATTCCTTTACTCATTAACTCCCAATTTGGTGCTCCCACAGTTTGCCCTTAAAAGCAACGATCCTCCACTATCATCTTCAGTTTTGCTACAGAACATCACCCTACGTGAACTTACAGCAACGTTACAAAAATGTAACACATCCACACCTGGTCCGGATTACATTAATTACACTATGATTAAAGCACTCCCCAACCAGGCATTACAAGCACTTGTTAATCACTACAATCAAATCCTACAAACCTCTACCCCTCCGGACGATTGGAATAAATTTTTCTTAATACCTATTCCCAAACCACGGCTACCGTTGAATAATCACAAGAATATTCGTGGAATAGTATTAGCATCTTGTATTCGCAAAGCATTTTTGAAAATAATACTACAACGTTTTTATGGTACTTAGAAAACCATGAATTAGTTCCCAAATGCCAATATGCCTATTTTAAAGGTCGCAGTTCAAAAGATGCCACTAATATACTAATAACTGACATACCGCTTGCTAAAACTCGCAAATATCACACAATTGCAATCTTTCTGGATATACGGGGAGCGTTTGACTCCGTCCCATTGCATATGTTATGGGCCGCATTATCATCCAAAGGCATTCCTACTTCGTTCATCACACTACTCGGAAACTTCCATACATACAGAACGCTTATAATAAAACACCCTGATTCTCCACCAAATTCACGTCAGGCTACGGATGGAATTCCACAGGGCGATATTTCTAGTGGCATATTATATGCCTTGTATCTCTCAAACCTAGAACAATTTGTACTACAATATGCACGTATCTTACTCTATGCTGATGATATAGTCATATATACATCCGAGAAGGATATTGATTGTGCCCGTAATACTATTACTTAAGTAATGCTTGAAGTACAGAACTGGTTAAGTGCCAATGGTTTATCACTATCTCCATCTAAGTGTTCAACACTCATTTTACGCAGAAACGGATCTACAACACTGAACCACTAACAGTGGCTTCCTATGAGATACCGATAAATACATATCATAAATATCTAGGCATCATCATAGATAACAAACTAAACTTTACTAGACAAATCCACTACCTCAGAAATACGGCGGCTAATTATACAAAACTCCTCAAAGCTATAACGAGAAGATCATGAGGGGCAGACCCTACAACAGCCAAGACAGTGTACTGCGCTGCAATTCGTCCAAGATTAGATTATTGCGCACATATCATTGATATTACTAATCCCGCAACACTGAATAAGCAACACCAAGCATTACGTATTTCTTTTGGTGCATTAAAATCTACACCAACGAAGGCTCTGCAAGTGGAAACGGGAGAAACACCACTCCACATTCGCCGGCAGTACCTTGCTTCCAAGTACCTACTACGACGTTTAATAACGGTTTGTAATCCTATTGCACCGAAACTCCAACTACTGTATGAAAGATACAATTCATATAATATAAGAGATAAAAGAACCCCTGCTCTAATAAGCGTATTCCAACATGTATCGAAATTAAAAACCAATATCATAAGGAGCGCAAACCTTCCCCATTATACGGTAACGTATGAGGTAGTCCAATACTACCCAGACACTATCAAAGCTACAACTACTAGTTTTACATTCCTGCAGTATAAAACCTCTATATTTTCATCAGTCTCGAAAAAACTACGTTTATCATACTCTAATATTGGACATAATTTCTATACCGATGGATCTAAGAATTCCTGCGGAGTAGGAGCAGCATTTTATTATGAAAGAATACAACACATTGAACTATATAAACTCCATCCGGATTTCTCTATATTTACAGCAGAACTTATAGCGATCAGACAAACACTACTGTATATAAAAAACGAAGCAATCCCGAATGCCAATATCTTCACAGATTCTCTATCAGCATTACAATCGGTCCAGTCCTCTAAATTCACTCTAAACGGGTATGTTTTTAATGTTAAGCAGCTAGTATATGACCTACATAATACTGGTACTCAGATTACAATTATATGGATTCCAGCGCATAAACGTATTCCCAGTAATGAAAAAGCGGACAAAGCTGCCAAAAAAACATCACTGCTCAACACCCCTCCAATGACATTTATGACTCCAGTTACCGATCTAATTCCAATACTAAAAAAACATCAAAAAGAAACATGGCAACAGTTCTGGAATGAAACTGCAAGAATAAAAGGGAAATTCTATCACAGAATCCAACCCTCTCTGCCAATCCAACACTAGTATCAACGAACAACTTACACACGGCGTCATATAATAAATATTATTAGGCTACGTTGCAACCATTCGCCTACGCCAATGTATAAGTATCGTTTTAATATTGTCAACCAACCGATATGTCAGCGTGGTTCAAATGAGGCGGATGCAAATCACCTCATTCTCCAGTGTCCGTTGTATATTCAGACTCGAACACGGTTAATTGCAAGTCTAATACGTTTACGACTACCGCTTCCAAGAAGTGTTGATTGTCTTGTTTACAACCCGACACCGGAGGTAATATACATATTAAACAGATTTTTAGATGATACGGAAATCATACTATAAGAAATCCCATACGATTAAAGTTTCATTAATAGTTGTGTCATTACAAATTCTTCATAACACTCCCGACTATGACTACTTAAGATTTGATTAGGTTTTGTTTAATATATAACTCTAGCAGGTACTGAGAACAATGTTCGCACTGCTATTGTCATTTGTCGACTCACGGGTGGCCCAGATTAGTTGCGCAGTAGATGTTAGTTTTCCCTCGTCCTGCTCGTGACGTCATCACAGGAGCACCATGACTGTGTAGCATACAACCGCACGTGTTGTTTATATATGTCTGTGCTATAAAGAAAGGATTTCCACGTAATAACTATACGTAATTTCTTTCCGTATATTGCTGTTGGTTTATATAGTGGCCTACTGTATTTTGCGTAATGTGTGTGCAGTAGTTCGTTTCTGTGAGATCTCTGTGTTGCTGTGTTTCGTGCAGTGAGGTGCACGTATTTTCTTTTCGCTACTTGCGTGAACAGTGTAACAGTAGCTGGAGTGAAATTTATGTGTTCATAGTACAGTATCATTGAGATAGAAAACCGTGCCGTTAATGATTCACCGCAATCTACAGCGACACCTGATTGTTCAGCAGAGGGATTTCGGTACCTCGCCGGCTACATCGCCTACCGTGAAAGAAAATATGATAGGTCCATGGGAAGTCCCACTGGGGAAATGCTTTCCATTTCTTCTGGTAGAGCCCCTGTGGGATGGATAGAAGTGTTATCTCGGGGAGGTCTACTCGTTCCATCGGAAGAATGGTAAACCAAATAAAAGAATTTGAGTTAATTTTCACGGACACTTACGGACGTGCTGAACTGTGACGGATACCTAATATTATACGTAAAGTGTGTCAAGTAATTAGCAGTAAATTCCCCGCTGTACCCTAAGAAATAGTAAAAATGTATGTTAGAACGAGAATATTTATACGTATACGGCAAATGAACATTCGGGCAAGAACTGAAAAATCCATAGCAGCTCATTGGCGAAAGGCATGACAGTGGATTTCATCTTCAAAAGCAACCACTTCATGACATCTAATTTCACAGGTAGGACTGTGTTCTAATGAAGTGTTTTTCCTGTTCTTTCTTTGTTTAATTTTTAAAAACTAGACTATCTATGCGGAGCCCCCATGGCTCAGACGGCAGCGCGTCGGCTTTTCACCACTGGATACCGTGGTTCAAATTCCGGTCACTCCATGTGAGATTTGTGCTGGTCAAAGAGGAGACGGGACAGGTTTTTCCCCGGGTACTCTGGTTTTTCCTGTCACCTTTCATTCCAGCAACACTCTCCATTATCATTTCATAACATTTATCAGTCATTAATAAATCACTTTGGGAGTGGCGACCCCATTGTAATAATAGCCTATATATGGTTCATTCATTCCATCCCTGACTCGGTCAAAGACTGGAAAACAGGTTGTAGGTTTTCCAGGACTATCTATGCATGGTTTTGAATATGAACTTACTTCTGCTGCTGTTATAATATGTGTTAAGCTTTAAAGACAAGACAAGCTTTAAACTCGATGCTTGTGGAAGTGAGTCAGTATATCGTATGTTAACATACGGTAGTTCCATCACGGAAGTTCTGCTGTAAAGATTTAATATTACAAACATTTCATATCTCTAAATATTTATGTTTACAGATTTTAGAGCGCGTAACCTTTCTCAAACTAAATAAAGGAACTTGGAAATGTTAATAAATTGCAAGCGTTGGTCAATTTGCCATCACGTTACATTTACGCCTTATTCGTAATAGAAATAATGAAAAATTACTATGCTGTACTCTTTTTTCAATCTATAATAGCAAAAATCTTTATGTCTGGTCTACAATTAGTTCTGAGAAACTGTAATGTTTGCTGATATTATGAGATTCCTACCGATTTGTGCGCTCTGGGCTCGGCTGCTTTTGCTCCTACTGTGACGTCATTTCGTTAACCAATAGCAGCTCGTCTCGCGTTGGGCCCAACCTTTAGTAGTGTTTAGGAACCTTGTGTCGACTCTAGCTCATATGTCATAGTGCGTTGTTCTTTTGTTAGAAAGATCCAGATTCAGTAGGCAACATTCTCTTTGTTAGGTAAGGTTTTGGGTAACACGTCGTTCGTAATAACTAGAGACGGGAATTATAGGCACGAATAGGTTAGAATGCAAACGTATTTAACCAAGGCGCAGGTGCATGTTACCCGCATGACGGTTCTGCGGTGAGATTTGCAAATATATTATCGGTCTGGACAAACAGAACCCCAAAAATTTATGGAATTCCCTGACATAACTGTAGAGCGGCTGGATTACACTTGCGCCTTCTTCAAATACGTTTGTATTCTAAAATATTCGTGCCTATAATTCCAGTCTCTAGTAATAACACACGTCCTTGGTAAGTTTTCATTATACATTGAGCAATATCTACAATACAACCCTCTGTTTGTGTTATCCCATCCTTAATACTAGATCCTTTAGTTGTGAGTTATATTCTGTTCTGTTCTGTTCGTGAAGTTGATTTGGGCTCGTTATTTCACCCAGACACAATACTGTATTATATTTGTACTAGTTCTACACACGCACACAATTTCAATAAAGTAGTACAACAATGCAGTTGACAATGTTTTCTGAGTACGAAGTACTTGAAGATTGAGGGAAGTAGACCATGCAGCAGACTCACAAAATGGGTTCAAAGCACTTGGAGTAGTTCAGGAAAAGACGTATCACCTAGACAATTGAGAGTGAGGAAATACGTATACAAGACTAGGAGATATAGGAAAAGCACAGGGACACAAGGTATACTAATCTTCACGCTAGAGTGGCCGTCTCAGCGACTTCTACAAAACATACACACCGGGCCAACATATAAGGGACAAGCAGGAGAGGGCAGGGGAACGACGGAGGGGTGGATATATGTGAGAGTGTAGGACTTTGGACAGATGGAAAGAAATATCTGAGCAACGTATATGGGGGATGTAGAGAGGGCAAAGTGTCAGTGAAATCGTAAACAAAAGATGAAGAGGGGCGACAGTGTGTTGATATGAACATCAGTGAAAATGTACACGCGATCGGTGGAGGGGGAGATGAGAATAAACAGTAGCTGTGTGTCTTGGTTGAAGAGGAGGCGTTAGGGAGGGCGGGAGGCAAATGAGAATATGATGAAATACACTGACTAACAGAGCAAATGCAACACCAAGAAGGAGTGGTTCGAAAGGGATGAAAGTTGGGGAAAAAATAGAGACGGCAAGGACGAATAATTGATGTTTATTTCAAACCGATATGCAGGTTACACAATGCGCACGGCATCGACTCAGTAGGATGTAGGACCACCGCGAGCGGCGATGCACGCAGAAACACGTCGAGGTACAGAGTCAATAAGAGTGCGGATGGTGTCCTGAGTGATAGTTCTCCATTCTCTGTCAACCATTTGCCACAGTTGGTCATCCGTACGAGGCTGGGGCAGAGTTTGCAAACGGCGTCCAATGAGATCCCACACGTGTTCGATTGGTGAGAGATCCGGAGAGTACGCTGGCCACGGAAGCATCTGTACACCTCGTAGAGCCTGTTGGGAGATGCGAGCAGTGTGTGAGCGGGCATTATCCTGCTGAAACAGA